>NC_088234.1:54212695-54475195 GCF_036934945.1 Oncorhynchus masou masou
ATATATATATATATATATATATATATATATATATATATATATATATACACACACACATATACAGTGTTTTTACAATGTATATATATATATATATATATATACAGTGTTTTTACAATGTACAAATGGTAAAGGACACAAGATAAAATAAATAAGCATAGATATGGGTTGTATTTACAATGGTGTTTGTTCTTCACTGGTTGCCCTTTTCTCGTGGCAACAGGTCACAAATCTTGCTGCTCTGATGGCACACTGTGGAATTTCACCCAGTAGATATAGGAGTTTTTCAAAATTGGATTTGTTTTCGAATTCTTTGTGGATCTGTGTAATCTGAGGGAAATATGTCTCTCTAATATGGTCATACATTGGGCAGGATGTTAGGGAGTGCAGCTCAGTTTCCACCTCATTTTGTGGGCAGTGAGCACATAGCCTGTCTTCTCTTGAGAGCCATGTCTGCATACGGCGGCCTTTCTCAATAGCAAGGCTATGCTCGCTGAGTCTGTACATAGTCAAAGCTTTCCTTAATTTTGGGTCAGTCACAGTGGTCAGGTATTCTGCCGCTGTGTACTCTCTGTGTGGGGCCAAATAGCATTCTAGTTTGCTGTGTTTTTTTGTTAATTCTTTCCAATGTGTCAAGTAATTATCTTTTTGTTTTCTCATGATTTGGTTGGGTCTAATTGTGCTGCTGTCATGGGGCTCTGTAGGGTGTGTTTGTGAACAGAGCCCCAGGACCAGCTTGCTTAGGGGACTCTTCTCCAGGTTCATCTCTCTGTTGGTGATGGCTTTGTTGTGGAAGGTTTGGGAATCGCTTCCTTTTAGGTAGTTATAGAATTTAATAGCTCTTTTATGGATTTTGATAATTAGTGGGTATCGGCCTAATTCTGCTCTGCATGCATTATTTGGTGTTCTACGTTGTACACGGAGGATATTTTTGCAGAATTCTGCGTGCAGAGTCTCAATTTGGTGTTTGTCCCATTTTGTGAAGTCTTGGTTGGTGAGCGGACCCCAGACCTCACAACCATAAACCATCTCGCTCTCTCTCTCTCTCTCTGTTTCTTGAACAATAACAATAAGCATACAGTAGAGTACATGTGCAGGTTGATTGTCAGACAATCTCCCTCATCTTATGGCAGGCAGCAATGCACAGCTCTCTGTGTCCTCCCCAAACAGGACCGGTAGCCTATTCTCATCAGAGAGGTCGTTGAAACCTAGAATAAGGGTTTCAAATTTGGGGAAATGACACTCTCTAATTGTTCTATATTTTTTACATTTTGTCAGGAAATGCATCTCTGTCTCAGGTGCTGCTGTTGTGCAGTGGTTGGATAGGCTTTCCTCTACAGGGAGCCAGGTTTTCCTGTGTCTACCCTCCTCAATGGCAGGGCTGTGCTCACTGAGCCTGTACTTTGTCAAGGTTTTTCTAAGGTTTTGATCAGTAACCATGGTCAAATAGTTAGCCACGGTGTACTGTCGATTTAGGGCCGGATAGCACTGTATTTTGCTTTGTGTTTGTGTTTCCCAATAAGCAATGTAGTATTGTTTTGACTGTGTTGTAATTTGGTTTATTCTGATTGATTGGATGTTCTGGTCCTGAGGCTTCAGTGTGTTACTAGAACAGGTTGGTGAACTGGATGAGGGGACTATTTTCTTTGCTCAGCTCTTGGCATTGCAGGGCTTGGTAATGATATGAAAGGGGGTCACTGTATTTTAGATATTTCCAAAACTTAATTGCTCTTTTTTGAGTTTTTATTATTAGTGGATATTGGCCTAATTCTGTCCTGCATGCATTGTTTGTAGTTTTTCTCTGGACATGTAGGGGATTTTTATAGAACTCTGCATGCAGGGTTTCAATGGGGTGTTTGTCCCATTTGATGAAATCTTGTTCTGCAAGTGGACCCCACACCTTGCTGCAATAAAGTGCAATTGGTTCAATGACACATTCAATTAGTTTTAGACTAATTTGGATAGGTATTTCAATTTGAATCTGTTTTTTAATGGCGTATAATGCCCTGCGTGCTTTCTCTCTCAGTTCATTCACTGCCTCATTAAGGTGTCCAGTTGAGCTTATTTTTAAACCTAATTGTAATGTGTGCAGTACTCTATATATGTTGTACCAATTGAGAACTTTGGTCTAATTCCCTGAGATCTGGATCTTCTCTGGAAAATCATTATTTTAGTATTTTTGGGGTTTACTTCCAGGGCCCAGGTCTGGCAGTACTGCTCTAGCAGGTCCAGGCTCTGCTGTAGGCCATGTGCTGTGGGTGACAGCAGGCACAGGTCATCTGCGAAGAGTAGGCATTTAACCTCTGAATTGTGGAGACTAACACCTGGGGCTGAGGATTTTTCTAGAATAGTGGCCAATTCATTTATGTAAATATTGAGGAGTGCAGGGCTCAGATTGCAACCCTGGCAAAGACCCCTGGTTAAAGATGAAAGAATTGTTATTTTCTTGCCAATTTTAATGCTGCAAGTATTGCCAGTATACATTGATTTAATTATGTCATGTTTTACCCCCTACACCACTTTCAATAACTTTGTAGAACAGTCCTGTATGCCAAATCAAATGCTTTTTGGAAGTCGATAAAGCAAGCATATATTTTGGTATTATTTTGGTGGACATATTTATCTATCAGAGTGTGTAGAGTGTAAATATGATCAGTCGTGCGATGTTTTGGTATGAATCCAATTTGGCTTTTACTCACATTGTGCTTATTAAGGAAGTTTAGAACTCTTACATTTATAATAATACATACAACCTTCCCCAGGTTACTGTTAACACAAATGCCTCTGTAATTGTTAGAGTCAAATTTGTCTCCGTTCTTAAAGTTTGGGGTTATGAGTCCTTGATTCCAGATGTCAGGGAAATAACCTACACTCAGAATCAAACTGAAACAGTTTTAATATAGCCAACTGAAATTTTGCACTAGTGAGTTTGAGCATCTCATTTAGGACGCCATCAGGTCCGCATGCTTAAATTTGAGAGCCTGAAGTTTCTTATAGAGCTCCTGGTCAGTAATTGGGGAGTCCAGTGGATTGTGATTGTCCTTTATAGCTTTTTCTAATCCATTCAGCTTCTCATGAATTTGGCGTTGTTCTGCGTTTGTGTCAATTTGAACGGTGTTGTAGAGTGTTTTAAAATGGGTTGTCCATATGTCACCATTTTGTATCACTAATTCCTCTTGTCTTGATTTTTTTTTTTCAATTTTGCCAGAAGTTGTTTGTGCTTATGGACTCCTCAATTCGTGGCAGCTGCTTGCTGTTGTACTGTGCTTTTTTGGTGTGTACATTTATAGAGTTTTAAAGTCTCACAGTAATGAAGGCGTAATTCACCATTATTTCACCAAATTTTACAATTTGCATCAAACCAGTTGTCATCTGTGATCTTTTTGGTTAGTTTTTTTAATCAATTTCAATTGTGCTTCTTTTACCGTTTGCCTGAATATATAGTTGATGTTTGTCACTGCTAGATTGATGCCTTCTTCACTGTGAGTGAATGTGGTATCCAGAAAGTTATCTAAGAGTGGCTGGATATTTTGGTTACAGGTTGCTTTCTGGTATCTTCTGTGTTGTTTTGGGCCCATCTGTATGAATTTCTGATGTTGTACAGCTTACTGGGCTGTGAATGTCTGGTTGTTTCCATGTCTGTTCTTTTGAGGAACAACTTAATTTGGCTGTGATCAGACAGAGGCTTGACAGTGAATGAGCTGAGAGAGAAAGGGTCAATGTCTGTAATCATATAGTCTACTGTACTGTGGCCAAGAGGTGAGCAATAGGTGAATCTCCCCAAAGAGTCCCCCCATTACCTACTATGACAAAGTACAGACCCAGGCTTCTACAGACCTGCAACAGATCCCTTCCGTTTTTGTTGATGGTGCTGTCACTGTTGTTTCTATGGGGAGATTAAGGCAGTTAGAAACAGTATGGCCTGTAATAAAGCTGCCCCCTTGTGTGGTCGTTAGATCAGGTTGTGTTCCTGTGCGCGCATTTGTGTCCCCACAGATGAGCACATTTCCCTGGGCCTGGAAATGGCACGTCTCTTCCTCAAGGGTGGGGAAGATCTCCTCTGATTAATATGGGGATTCTGAGGGGGGATATATATTGCGCAAAGGAACACATCTTTTTCTGTCAGTACAAGTTCTTTTTTCAGTTTTAACCAAATGTGATATTTTGAGGGGATCAATGTGATTTTGGAGTTCGGGTTTGTACCAAATGATCAGTCCTCCAGAGTCTCTGCCTCTTGACAGAGCTGTGTTTCTGTGATGGCACAATCAACTCTCTGTAGCCTGTGGGACAGTGAGTGACAATGTCAGCCTTTCACCATGTCTCCTGCAGAATGATGACGTCAACATCTTTAAGATTTTTGTTGAATTCCAGTGCTAAACTCTTTTTATTTTATTTATTTTACCTTTATTTAACTAGGCAAGTCAGTTAAGAACAAATTCTTATTTTCAATGACGGCCTAGGAACAGTGGGTTTAACTGCCTGTTCAGGGGTAGAACGACAGACCTTCCGGTTACTAGTCCAACGTTCTAACCACTAGGCTACCCTGCCGCCCCAGTCCAAAGGTTGATGAATTTAGGCCCTGAATGTTCCGCATGCTGACTGATAGGGATTTCATGTTGCAAAGAATAGCATTCAGAAATACAGTAACTAATAACTAATACGTTGTTAAGAGTGGGATAAACACTCTTAACTTATTAGTTAGTAGTTACTGTATTTCTGACTGCTATTCTTTCTTTTCTTTCGCTATATATATGCTTTTTCCTTCAATTATTTCGCTATATATACTGTATATGGGACGTGGGGCTTCCTCTTTGGTCTGGTAGAGGTGGTGGTCTGGTGCGGGGTAGTAGGCTGGGCCCGGTTCAGTCTGGCTAAACCGATGGAGGTGGTGCTCTGGTGTAGAGGTCGACCGATTATGATTTTTCAACGCCAATACCGATTATTGGAGAACCCCCCCCCCCCAAAAAGCCGATACCGATTAATCGGCCAATTTTTTTAATCATTTATTTGTAATAATGACAATTACAACAATATTGAATGAACACTTATTTTAACTTAATATAATACATCAATAAAAATCTATTTAGCCTCAAATAAATAATGAAACATGTTCATTTTGGTTTAAATAATGCAAAAACAAAGTGTTGGAAAAGTAAAAGTGCAATATGTGCATGTAAAAAAGCTAACGTTTGAGTTCCTTTCTCAGAACATGAGAACATATGAAAGTTGGTGGTTCCTTTTAACATGATTTCAATATTACCAGGTAAGAGGTTTTAGGTTGTAGTTTTAGGTTGTTAGTTTTAGGTTGTAGTTAATATAGTATTTATAGGACTATTTCTCTCTATACCATTTGTATTTCATACAGATTTGACTATTGGATGTTCTTATAGGCACTTTAGTATTGCCAGTGTAACAGTATAGCTTCCGTTCCTCTCCTCGCCCCTACCTGGGCTCGAGCAAGGAACACAACGACAAGAGCCACCCTCGAAGCAGCGTTACCCATGCAGAGCAAGGGGCATAACTACTCCAAGTCTCAGAGCGAGTGACGTTTTAAACGCTATTAGCGCATCCCCCAGCATTGCATTGATTATATGCAACGCAGGACACGCTAGATAAACTAGTAATATCATCAACCATGTGTAGTTATAACTAGTGATTATGATTGATTGATTGTTTTTTATAAGATAAGTTTAATGCAAGCGAGCAACTTACCTTGGCTTCTACTGCATTCGCGTAACAGGCAGTCTCCTCATGGAGTGCAATGAGAGGCGGGTGGTTAGAGCGTTGGACGAGTTAACTGTAAGGTTGCAAGATTGGATCCCCCGAGCTGACAAGGTGAAAATCTGTCGTTCTGCCCCTGAACATGGCAGTTAACCCACTGTTCCCAGGCCGTCATTTAAAATAAGAATGTGTCCTTAACTGACTTGCCTAGTTAATTAAAGGTATAAAAAATTAAAATAATAATGATAAAATAGAATTTGGTGCAGTGGTCTGGTAAGGGTAGGGGTCTCTGGGTGGTCCTCTAGCCAGTGCGGCATGGGGTGTTTGTCTTTAGAGACCTTTAGAGACAAACATCCCTACTGTTTGCTTCCTCAGGTGGGAGTGGTCGTGCAGGTGCTCTTGGGTGATTGTTGGGTGGTGAGCAACGTGCACGTTCGGGAGTAGGCCACACCCTCTGGTGATGTCAGCGTTGACTTTCTGAATGGTACGGGGATGAAAGTCTTTGCGGGGCAGCAGAGTGGAGATGATGTGGGAGTTGGGGAACCACTCAGAGGCCTTCTTTGCTACTCTGTTGACCAGGCTGCCTACTCTCTCCTGCTCTTCTCGCAGGTTGTTGGTGCCGGTGTAAATAATAATGTGGCCTGGTGTGCCAAAATCAGGCCGGGACAGGATGTGGAGTGCATCCTGTGTTTTTGGGCACCATATTTTGGACACCTTGTGGTGGGGGAAGAGTTTATCCTCTTGGATGAATTTCCCATTTGAGTCTTGGCCACCTCAGTGGGTTTTACCAGATTAGTGCGTTTACGGTCTGGGGCTGGAGTACACAGGGCCTGTGTACATGGAGGGGTGTGTAGGGGGGGGCAGAGAGCTTCTCTCTGTAGTAGGTGTCCCCATGTGAGTCTCCTTGTTGACTGGGGATGTGGGTAAACGGATGTCGGTATGGGGGGGATTGTGGGTAAAGGTGGGTCAGGGGGGCTGTTAGGGGTGGTGAGGGGCTGCAGCTTCTCTCTAGGAGTCTCTACAGTCTGCTCTCTGTGCTGTAGCACCCTCTTGATGACAGACAACTCCTTTACCATCTCCTCCTTTACCTGCACCAACTCTCTCCTCATGGTGGCCTTTACCTCCTCAAGCGCTGTGGTAAGACTCTCTTCTCATGGTGGCCTTTACCTCCTCAAGCACTGTGGTAAGGCTCTCTCAGCTCCTGAACAGAGTTCTTCAGCTGGGTCCTGCACTGGTTGATCTGGTCCTGTAGAAGCTCTGTGTCTGGGCTGGTGGTGGTGTAGCTGGGGGCTGCTTCTTCAGCTCAGTAACCCATACCTCTAACAGAGCCAGCCTGTCTCTCAACAGGCTGATGGTAGTGTAGCTGGGGGGCTGCTCCTTCAGCTCAGTAACCCATACCTCTAACAGTCAGCCTGTCTCTCAGCAGGCTAATGGTAGTGTGGTCTTGGCTCTGGTGGTTGTAGGCAGGCAGGGGGGGGGGGTGCCTGAGGTGAGGGGAGAGGTCAGGGTACTGTCCTTGTCTTTTTTGCTTTCCGCTATCTTCGTTAGGGTGGGGAAGTCCTGCACAACAGAGCTGAGTGCAGCCCCACTGCCCTGGACCATGACAGTGCCGTTCTGATACATGTTTACCGTCAGAAACCTGTTTTCCTGGTCCTTATCGCTGTCCTCAAAAATGCGGATTTGCCTTCCCTTGCAGATGCCTTTTTTGGTGGTATAGCTGAAATGCCTGGTTACAGCTGTATGCCAGGCAGTAGTGTGGTCTAAAATAACAGGTTTGTAACAAGCCTTATTTGTGAGCAGTCGGCCAACAAAGTTTCCGGGTTCTCCCTCAGAATTCTGTGTTTAAAATGGATTCTTCCTTTCTCTGATTTTGATTTCTGCTGGATATTCTCTGTCTCTGCTGGTGCTGCTGGCTCTGCCTCAGTGGCCATGTTGCTATGGTTACCACCAGTAAACAGTTGGAGCTGGACAGTAAGCAAGCTAACAAAGTTGAATTTGGCTAGCTAGCACTATTAAGATTGACAGAGAGTGAGTTAAAATACCAATCTTTTCCTCCTGTGTTGATCTTCAGTTGTGCAGTCGTGGCCAAAAGTTTTGAGAATGACACAAATAGGAATTTTCACAAAGTCTGCTGCCTCAGTGTCTTTAGATATTTTTGTCAGATGTTACTATGGAATACTGAAGTATTGTAGCGACCCGCACAGACAGCTGTGTGTTATGTGTTAGGCTAGTAGGTGGTTGTGTTGTAATTATCAGTACCCAGTGTTCGCGGGGTCCGACATGCCAATCAACCTGCTATCTGCCAATTACGGGAATGCCTGGAATGTTCTGATGCCGGGCATCCTGGCGATTGGCGGAGTGGCGTGGAGGGGGGTTGGGAAGGGGGATGGAGCATTGGAAGTTAAGACCAGGTTTAGCCTTTGTTCTCTCTCTTACATCTGGGCTTCACAAGAGAATCTCACGACTGGCCTGTGGGTTACCTTTCATTTATTTGGCGTGGGCTACGGCCAAACAGTAGCCTGTGTAAAGTTGGTTTAATAAACCGTAAATTCAATCCTCTGTCTGGACATTTGTTCCTTTATGATCTAGTCAGGTCATTACAGTATAATTACAAGCATTTCATAAGTGTGAAAGGCTTTAATTGACAATTACATAAAGTTGATGCCAAGAGTCAATATTTGCA
Source organism: Oncorhynchus masou masou (assembly GCF_036934945.1). Lineage (NCBI taxonomy): Eukaryota > Metazoa > Chordata > Actinopteri > Salmoniformes > Salmonidae > Oncorhynchus > Oncorhynchus masou. Next base: position 54,221,097 of record NC_088234.1, read on the forward strand.
GTGTTGACCCTTCTTTTTCAAGACCTCTGCAATCCGTCCTGGCATGCTGTCAATTAACTTCTGGGCCACATCCTGACTTATGGCAGCCCATTCTTGCATAATCAATGCTTAGAGTTTGTCAGAATTTGTGGGTTTTTGTTTCCTGGCCCAAAATATCTATGTTTTGTTCCCCAAGCCTCTTAGTTATCATTTTTGCCTCATGGCAAGGTGTTCCATCATGCTGGAAAAGGCATTGTTCGTCACCAAACTGTTCCTGGATGGTTGGGAGAAGCTGCTTTCAAAGGATGTGTTGGTACCATTCTTTATTCATGGCTGTGTTATTAGGCAAAATTGTGAGTGAGTCCACTCCCTTGGCTAAGAAGCAACCCCACACATGAATGGTCTCAGGATGCTTTACTGTTGGCATAACATAGGACTGATGGTAGCGCTCACCTTGTCTTCTCCGGACAAGCTTTTTTTCCGGATACTTCAAACAATCGGAAAGGGGATTCATCAGAGAAAATGACTTTACCCCATTCCTCAACAGTCCAATCCCTGTACCTTTTGCATAATATCAGTCTGTCCCTGATGTTTTTCCTGGAGAGAAGTGGCTTCTTTGCTGCCCTTCTTGACACCAGGCCATCCTTCAAAAGTCTTCGCCTCACTGTGCGTGCAGATGCACTCACACCTGCCTGCTGCCATTCCTGAGCAAGCTCTGTACTGGTGGTGCCCCGATCCTGCAGCTGAATCAACTTTAGGAGACTGTCATGGCGCTTGCTGGACAACAATTGAACCGCTCTCCTTGAAGTTCTTGATGATCCGATAAATGGTTGATTTAGGTACAATCTTACTGGAAGCAATATCCTTGCCTGTGAAGCCCTTTTTGTGCAAAGCAATGATGACGGCACGTGTTTCCTTGCACATAACCATGGTTGACAAAGGAAGAACAATGATTCCAAGCACCACCCTCCTTTTGAAGCTTCCAGTCTGTTACTCGAACTCAATCAGCATGACAGAGTGATCCCCAGCATTGTCCTCGTCAACACTCACACCTGTGTCAACGAGAGAATCACTGACAGGATGTCAGCTGGTCTTTTTGTGGCGGGGCTGAAATGCAGTGGAAATGTTTTTTTTGCGATTCAGTTCATTTGCATGGCAAAGAGGGACTTTGCAATTCATCTGATCACTATTCATAACATTCTGGAGTATATGCAAATTGCCATCATGCAAACTGAGGCAGCAGACTTAATGAACATTAATATTTGTGTCATTCTCAAAACTTTTGGCAACGACTTAACAATTTGATTACCTATACATTTTTTGCTAATTTAATCGTGTCAATCTCGCTCTTAACAACCAAAAAGTTATAACAAGTCAGGAGCTGTTCTTCTGCATGACTTCTCTCTCAATTTCTCTCCCAGTATTTCTCTCTCTCTCTCTCAGTATATCTCTCTGTATTTCTCTCTGTTTCTCTCTCTCTGTTGTACTCTCTCTCTTGTTTCTCTCTCTCTCTCTCTGTCTTTCTCTCACTCTCTCTCTCTCTCTCTCTCTCTCTCTCTCTCTCTCTGTTGTACTCTCTCTCTGTCTGTCTTTCTCTCGCTCTCTCTCTCTCTCTGTTGTACGTTCTCTCTCTTTCTCAGTATCTCTCTCTCTCCCTCTCTCTGTTTCTGTCAGTTCAATTGACTTTATTAACATGGCAAGTTCATTATTACTTACATTGTCAAAGTATACATATCGGAAAAAAAAAATATATATATAGATTTTACAGTGGGGGAGAACAAGTATTTGATACACTGATGATGTTGCAGGTTTTCCTACTTACAAAGCATGTAGAGGTCTGTAATTTTTATCATAGATACACTTCAACTGTGAGAGACGGAATCTAAAAAAAATCCAGAAAATCACATTGTATGATTTTTAAGTAATTCATTTGCATTTTATTGCATGAAAAGCAGAACTAGTTGGTACAGTTGGTACAGAAACCGTGTTTCTGTTTGCAATTACAGAGATCATACGTTTCCTGTAGTTCTTGACCAGGTTTGCACACACTGCAGCAGGGATTTTGGCCCACTCCTCCATCCAGACCTTCTCCAGATCCTTCAGGTTTTGGGGCTGTCACTGGGCAGTACGGACTTTCAGCTCCCTCCAAAGATTTTCTATTGGGTTCAGGTCTGGAGACTGGCTAGGCCACTTCTGGACCTTGAGATGCTACTTACGGAGCCACTCCTTTGTTGTCCATGCTGGAAGACCCAGTCACGACCCATCTTCAATGCTCTTACTGAGGGAAGGAGGTTGTTGGCCAAGATCTCGCGATACATGGCCCCATCCATCCCCCCCTCAATACGGTGCAGTCGTCCTATCCCCTTTGCAGAAAAGCATCCCCAAAGAATGATGTTTCCACCTCCATGCTTCACGGTTGGGATGGTGTTCTTGGGGTTGTACTCATCCTTCTTCTTCCTCCAAACACGGTGAGTGGAGTTTAGACCAAAAAGCTCTATTTTTGTCTTATCAGACCATATGACCTTCTCCCATTCCTCCTCTGGATCATCCAGATTGTCATTGGCAAACTTCAAACGGGCCTGGACATGCGCTGGCTTGAGCAGGGGGGCCTTGCGTGCGCTTCAGGATTTTAATCCATGACGGCGTAGTGTGTTACTAAAGGTTTTCTTTGAGTCTGTGGTCCCAGCTCTCTTCAGGTCATTGACCAGGTCCTGCCGTGTAGTTCTGGGCTGATCCCTCACCTTCCTCATGATCGTTGATGCCCCACGAGGTGAGATCTTGCATGGAGCTGCAGACCGAGGGTGATTGACCGTCATCTTGAACTTCTTGCATTTTCTAATAATTGCGCCAACAGTTGTTGCCAACTCACCAAGCTGCTTGCCTATTGTCCTGTAGCCCATCCCAGCCTTGTGCAGGTCTACAATTTTATCCCTGATGTCCTTACACAGCTCTCTGGTCTTGGCCATTGTGGACAGTTGGAGTCTGTTTGATTGAGTGTGTGGACAGGTGTCTTTTATACAGGTAACAAGTTCAAACAGGTGCAGTTAATACAGGTAATGAATGGAGAACAGGAGGGCTTCTTAAAGAAAATCTAACAGGTCCGTGAGAGCTGGAATTCTTACTGGTTGGTAGGTGATCAAATACTTATGTCATGCAATAAAATGCAAATTAATTACTTAAAAATCATGCAATGTTATTTTCTGGATTTTTGTTTACGATTTCGTCAATCACAGTTGAAGTGCACCTATGATAACAATTACAGACCTCTACATGCTTTGTAAGTAGGAAAACCTGCAAAATCAACAGTGTATCAAATACTTGTTCTCCCCACTGTGTATAATATCTATATTTATATATAAATAAATGGTGGGACCAACAGCAATAATAATAGTAGTAGTGGACATGGGATTACCATTAATAACAACTACAACAACAATATTAATGAGAACAAAAATACATTAAAGCAATGGTAGTGGACCAGTATCAACATGACTGAGAAGACGCATGACATGGTATGAAAGACAATACAAAACAAGATGGGAAATATTATCGACATTACTTTGTACATTTCACTGGCTGTCCCTCCGGTTGTGGCAGGAGGACACATATTTAGCTGCCAAAACTGCACATTTTGGCTTTTCACCCAATAAATATTAGATTTTTTATAGTTTCAAATTCTTTGTATTGAATTATAATTTTGGGAAATAAATATTCTTTAGGTCTGAGTATTTGTCACAGTGTAATAGGAAATGCAGCTCTGTCTCTACCTCTCCCCTGGAGCATAGCCTGTCCTCTCTGGGCAGCCAGGTTTGTCTGTGACGACCGGTCTCTATTGCCAGACTGTGCTCACTGAGTCTGTACCTAGTCAATGTTCTCCTCGGGTTTTCTATCAGTCACAGTGGTCAGATAGTCTGCCACCATGTACTGTCTGTTTAGAGCCAAATAGCATTGAAGTTTACTTTGATTTTTTTGTGGTGTCTTTCCAATAGGTGATGTATTTTTCTTTTTGTTTTGTGATGATTTGTTAGGGCCAGATCTTCTGAGTGCTGTCCTGAGACTCTATGGGGTTGGTTTGGGTTGGTGAACTGAGCCTCAGAACCAGCTGGCTGAAGGGACTCTTCTCTATTTTCATCTCTTGACATTGTAGAGCTGTGTGATGGAATGTTTTGGGGTCACTTGTTTTTAGATGGTTGTAAAATCTGATGAGGGGGTATTGGCCCAATTCTGCTCTATATGCGTTATTTGGACTTTTTCTTTGCACTTGCAATACAGTCTTGCAAAACTCTGCATCCAGTATTTCGATTGGATGTTTGTCCCATTTGGTAAATTCATTATTAGAGATTGGACCCTATATTTCACTGCCATATAGAGCAATTGGTTCTATAACTGATTGAAAAATTTTGAGCCAGATTCTAATAGGAATTTCGATTTTGATGTTCCTTTTAATGGCATAGAATGCTCTTCTTGCTTTGTCTCTCAGTTCATTCACAGCCATGTTGAAAGCTACCTGTGTTGCTGATATTTAGTCCTAGATATATGTAGTTTTTGGTGTGTTCTAATAGAACTGTGTCCAAATAGAATTTATATTTGCCATCCTTATTTCCGGACCTTTTTTGGAATATCATTATATTTGGGGTTTTTAGGTTAACGTTCAGAGCCCAGGTCTGACAGAACCTGTGAAGATTATCTATGTGCTGCTGTGTAACCCCTCTTTAGTGGGAGACCGCAGCACCAGGTCATCTGCGTACAGCAGACACTTGATTTCAGTGTTGTGTAGGGTGATACCAGGTGCTGCCGATTCTTCTAATGTTTTTGCCAATTCATTAATGTAGATGTTAAATAGTGTGGGACTTATTGGGCAGCTCTGTTTCACTCCCCGTCCTTGAGAGAAGAAGTCTGTTTGCTTGTTGCCAATTTTAACCACACATTTGTTTTTAGTGTACATTGATTTAATAAAATCCTATGTTTTCCCTCCAATACCACTTTCTATTAGTTTATAAAAAAGACCTTCATGCCAAATTGAATCAAATGCTTTCTTGAAATCTACAAAACACGAGTAGATTTTGCTTACTTGTTTATCAATTAGAGTGTGGAGGGTGTAAATGTGGTCTGTTGTACAAATCTTTTTTAGAAATCCAATCTGGCATCTGCTCAGGACATTGTGTTCGTCAAGGAAATGATGTAGTCTGCTATTTATAATACTGCAGAGAATTTTCCCCAAGTTGCTGTTAACGCAAATTCCTTTAATTATTTGAGTCAAATTTGTCTCAATTTTTATAAATTCGGTGTGATCAAACCCTGGTTCCAAATATCGGGGAAAATACTTGCAGTGAGGATAATGCTGAAGAGTTTGAGAATAGCCAATTTGTGATCTGTATATTTGATCATTTCATTTAAGATACCATCAGCACCACAGTCCTTTTTCGGTTGGAGAATGCATAGTTTTTCCAATAATTCTTCTTTTGTAATTGGGGTATCCATAGGATTCTGATAGTCTTTGACTGCTGATTCGAGGATTTGTAATTTTTCTTGTGTATCTTTTTGTTCTGGGCTCTTTGTTTCTGTCTCTCTCTGTTGTACTCTCTCTCTTTCTCTCTCTCTCTCTCTGTTGTACTCTTTCTCTCTGTTGTACTCTTTCTCTCTGTTGTACTCTCCTTTTCTCTCTGTTTCTCTCTCTCTGTTGTACTCTCTCTGTCTTTCTCTCTCTCTGTTGTACTCTTTCTCTCACTCTCTTTCGCTCTCTCTCTCTGTGTTGTACTCTCTCTCTCTCTGTTTCTCTCTCACTCTCTTTCGCTCTCTCTCTCTGTTTCTCTCTCTTTCACTCTCTCTCTCTGTGTTGTACTCTCTGTTTCTCTCTCACTCTCTCTCAGTATCTCTCTCTGTTTTTGTCTCTGTTTCTGTCTCTCTCTCACTCTCTTTCTCTCTGTTGTACTCTTTCTCTCTCACTCTTTTACTCTCTCTCTCTCTCTGTGTTGTACTCTCTCTCCCTCTCTTTCTCTCTCACTATCTCTTTCGCTCTCTCTCTGTTGCATATAATACGATGGGTGAAATGTTTACATATAATTCCAAATGTTCCCAAGGAAGATCAAGCGTATGAGGGAGAGATGATAGATCCTGCATGCAAACACAATCCTTCAATTTGCACTCTCCCACACACACACACACACACACACACACACACACACACACACACAGGCGACTTCTCATCATATATTAACACCATGTAATTACCAATACTTTCAGTGTGTGAGAGAAGAGGGATCATATGAATGGAGGGGGAGTCGTGTTAGAGCTAGTGTTGAAAGCTTTATTAGAAGACGTCTGCTTGACTTACATTTTATTGTGTTTTTTTTAATTGCACTCTAACCGCAGAATGTGGCTGCTGTTAAACACTCACACTGTCACGGTTTACACGCACCACTAAAACAAACAAACTACTGTAGAGGCATGGTTAAATATCTTATAAAAACAGGACTCATTTTGTGCTGTTGTTCGGATATGAACAACAGTGGATAAATGGAGTTTGAGCCATCCTGGGAGCACAGTATGCTGTTGGACAGTCTGATGCAGGAATCAAATGTGGTGGTGTTGTCGTCAGACTGGTTTTCAAAGAGAGTCCCATTAACCGGAGAGAGAGAGTGACAGAGTGACGAGCTCTCCTGCTATGATGAGAAGGGAAATAGAAATCACACAAACTCCGTAGTTCCCTACTGTAGGCTCTGACTTCTCAGACTTCCCATGATCCTGCCTCCCGGTAGCATTTCCAGACAGAAAACCCTTCTAGTGTATAGCAGTAGAGCTCAGAGAACATGAGGAACAACAGTTTGATTGTGTTTACTGGTAGAATTGTGGTTCCCAGAGCCTCACATTGATGATAGCAGGGCTTTATCACCAGTCCTTAGGCCTCTCTCCCCCTGTTCCGCACTCCATCCCTCCACCTTTCCTGGGGCTAGTATTCCCAGCACTGCTTTCTTGGCCACACTGGCCCTACTGGGCCTGCTATCATGTGAGCACGCTCTGTGTGGACCTCGGAGGGCCCAGACGGCAGTGGTTTGTGAGAGCAGAGGAAAGGATAAAGTGGAGCATGGCAAAATACACTGATAAACTGGAGGGGGTACAATATCTTTCCCACACTCAGCTTGAAGTCAGTCAGACAATATACCATACATATAATAATAATAATAAAAATATATGTATTTTATAGAGAATCTCAAAGTCGCTTTAAAAACACAAACAAAATAACTATTTAACAAACGAATCTGGCAGTTTTTGATACTCTTCCACCACTTCAACTTACAGGAAGTTCGGGAAAGTAGTGTATTAAGTATATATATATATATATATATGAGAGAGAGAGAGTGGGGCAAAAAAAGTATTTAGTCAGCCACCAATTGTGCAAGTTTTCCCACTTAAAAAGATGAGAGAGGCCTGTAATTTTCATCATACAGTGCATTGCGAAAGTATTCGGCCCCCTTGAACTTTGCAACCTTTTGCCACATTTCCGGCTTCAAACATAAAGATATAAAACTGTATTTTTTTGTGAAGAATCAACAACAAGTGGGACACAATCATGAAGTGGAACGACATTTATTGGATATTTCAAACTTTTTTAACAAATCAAAAACTGAAAAATTGGGCGTGCAAAATTATTCTTTGATTATTAATTAATTAATCTTTGGAGGGAGTTGAAAGTCTGTGTTGCCCAGCAACAGCCCCAAAACATCACTGCTCTAGAGGAGATCTGCATGGAGGAATGGGCCAAAATACCAGCAACAGTGTGTGAAAACCTTGTGAAGACTTACAGAAAGCGTTTGACCTCTGTCATTGCCAACAAAGGGTATATAACAAAGTATTGAGATAAACTTTTGTTATTGACCAAATACTTATTTTCCACCATAATTTGCAAATCAATTAATTAAAAATCCTACAATGTGATTTTCTGGATTTCTTTTCTAATTTCGTCTGTCATATTTGAAGTGTACCTTGGATGAAAATTACAGGCCTCTCTCATCTATTTAACCTCTAGCGACGAGCAATCCCGTATCCGGGAGCGTAATCATAGCCTCAAGCGCATTACCATAACGCAACGTTTCCTATTCATGAAAATCGCAAATTAAATGAAATAAATATATTCAAACACAAGCTTAGCCTTTTGTTAACAACACTGTCATCTCGGATTTTCAAAATATGCGTTACAGCCAACGCTAGACAAGCATTTGTGTAAGTTTAGCATGGCATAATGCTATGCAAGGCTGTGCTAGCAGCAGGCAACATTTTCACAAAAATAAGAAAAGCACCCAAATTAAATCATTTACCTTTGAAGAACTTCAGATGCATTCACTCAGGAGACTCCCAGTTAGATAGCAAATGTTCCTTTTTTCCAAAAATAATATTTTTGTAGGTGAAAAACGTCACGTTTGTTCATCCTGCTTGGCTGAGAAATCGACAGAAAAATACTTCAACTATAACGCAATAGCATAATGCAACTTTTTCTATTCATGAAAATCGCAAATGAAATGAAATAAATATTGAAACACAAGCTAAGGCTTTTGTTAACACTGTCATCTCAGATTTTCAAAATATGCTTTTCAACCAAAGCTACACAAGCATTTGTGTAAGATTTTTGATAGCCTAGCATAGCATTAAGCCTAGCATTCAGCAGGCAACATTTTCACAAAAACAAGAAAAGCATTCAAATAAAATAATTTACCTTTGAAGAACTTCGGATGTTTTCAATGAGGAGACTCTCAGTTAGATAGCAAATGTAAATTATTTCCAAAAAGATGATTTGTGTAGGAGAAATCGCTCCATTTGTTCATCACTTTTGGCTAAGAAAAAAAAACGAAAATTCATTCACTACAACGCCAAACTTTTTTACAAATTAACTCCATAATATCGACAGAAACATGACAAACGTTGTTTAGAATCAATCCTCAAGGTGTTTTTCACATATCTATTCGATGATAAATCATTCGTGGCAGTTGGGTTTCTCCTCCGTATCAAACGGAAAAGTACTGCAGCTGGAGATTACACAATAATTGCAACGGAGGACACCAAGCGACCACCTGGTAAATGTAGTTTCTTATGGTCAATCTTCCAATGATATGCCTACAAATAAGTCACAATGCTGCAGACACCTTGGGGAAAACGTGGAAAACGTAAGCTGACTACTAGCTCCTCCACAGCCATATAAGGAGTCATTGCCATGAGGCGGTTTCAGAAAATGAGGCACTTCCTGATTGGATTTTTATCTGGGTTTTTTCTGTAACATCAGTTCTGTGGCACTCACAGACAATATCTTTGCAGTTTTGGAAACGTCAGAGTGTTTTCTATCCAAAGCTGCCAATTATATGCATAGTCGAGCATCTTTTCGTGACAAAATATTTTGTTTAAAACGGGAACGTTTTTCATCCAAAAATTAAAATAGCGCCCCCTATATCCAACTGGTTAAGTGGGAGAACTTGCACAATTGGTGGCTGACTAAATACTTTTTTGCTCCACTGTATGTTATTTCATAGTTTTGATGTCTTCTCTATTATTCTACAATGTAGAAAATAGTCAAAATAAAGAAAATACCCTGGAATGAGTAGGTGTGTCCAAACTTTTAACTGGTACTGTATATTTATTTATATAATTATTATATATATATATATATATATATATATATATATATCTATACTATACTATACTATACTATACTATACTATACTATACTATACTATGTCTGTCTGTCTGTATACTCATTCCCCTTGACCCATTCCATATCTTGTTGGGTTACAGTCTGCATTCTGTCACGTGTGCTCCCTCTCCGGCCTCTAGTGCACCTGGCTGCTCGTTATGGGGCACACCTGTCACCATCATTACTCGCACCTGCGTGTCATCACACTTGGACTCCATCGCAACATCACACCTGGACTCACTTCCCTGATTACCTTCCCAAAATATGTCACTCCCCTTTGGTTTCTTCCCCAGGTGTTATTGTTTCTGTTTCATGTCTGTGCGTTGTTCGTGTTTCTTGTTTTGTATTATGTTGCGTTTATTTACAAAAACACTTACTCCCTGAACTTGCTTCCCGACTCTCAGTGCACATTATTACAGAATAACGCCTCACCTATGGGAAGCATCAGTGTTTAAAAAATAATAATAATTCTGTCAGGTGGAATGACGTCGGGTCCGGGAGCCGCTGGAGGCTTTCTTGTCTCAGCCGGATCGCCAGGCTCCCCTGCCTCAGCCAGTCTGTCAGGTTCCTGCGTCCAAGCCAGCGACAGGTTCCTGCGCATCAGCAGGGGTGACCTGTCCGCTCCTGATCCCCGGGATCGTCCCTTGGGTTGGTGTCCTGCGGCTGGAGCCGAACACGCTGTGGAGGGGGTACCGCCAGTTATGTTTTCTCTCTGGCGCTCTAGGTCACCATGCTCCTGCTTCTCAGCCAGATTGACGGGTTTCCTTCACCTCTGCAGAGGTGTCCGGTCCGCTCCTGTTTCCCGGGATTGTCATTTTGGTCGCCTTCCTGCAGCTGGAGCCGCGCGTCTGGTAGGGGGTACTGTCACGTGTGCTCCGGCCTCTAGGTCACCAGGCTTCTCATTATGGCGCACACCTGTCACCATCGTCACGCACACATGCGCATCATCAGACTCACCTGGACTCCATCACTTCCCGGACTACCTTCCCTATATATGTCACTTCCTTTGGTTCTTCCCCAGGCGTCATTGTTTCAGTTTCATGTCTGTGTGTTGTTTGTGGTTCTTGTTTTGTATTATGTTGTGTTTATTTATTAAAACACTCACTCCCTGAACTTGCTTCCCAACTCTCAGCGTACATCATTACACATTCAAAATGGATTAAATATATTTGTTTCTCACCCATCAACACACAATACCCCATAATAACAGTGAAAACAATTTTCAACTCTCCCGGCAAGTTTCTAAGAGCTTTGCACAACTGGATTGTATAATTATTCTTTTCAAAATTCTTTACATTTGTTGTTTTGCAGATTCTCTGTAATGAGTGCATACATTTTAATACTTTCTTCGTACTGGTCCCCCGTTGGAATCGAACCCACAACCCTGGCGCCATGATCTACCTACTGAGCTACACAGGACACATTGGTTATTGATCATTGCAAGACAACCATTTAAGTCTTGCCATAGATGTAATTTTGTAAGTTATTATTATTTTTTACCCCTTTTTCGTGATATCCAATTGGTAGTTAGTCTTGTTCCATCGCTGCAACTCCCGTATGGACTCGGGAGAGGCGAAGGTCAAGAGCTGTGCATCCTCCAGAACACAACCACACTACTTCTTGACACACTGCCTGCTTAACCCGGAAGCCACCTGCACCAATGTGTCGGAGAAAACACTGGTGACTGTGTCAGCTTGCATTGCGCCCGGCCAGGCGCTTGCATTGCCTGGCCAAACCCTCCCCTAACCCGGCAGACACCGGGCCAATTGTGTGCTGCACCATGGGTCTCCCAGTTGCAGTCGGCTGTGACAGCAGCTGGACTCGAACCAGGATCTCTAGTGGTACAGCTAGGACTTTGATGCAGTGCCTTAGCCACTCCACCACTCGGGAGGACCTGCCTTAGATTTTCAAGCAGATTTAAGTCCAAACTGAGGAACATTCAGGAACATTCACTGTCTTAGTAAGCAACTCCAGTGTAGATTTGGCCTTGTGTTTTAGGTTATCGTCCTGATGAAAGGTGAATTAATCTTTCAGTGTCTGGTGGAAAGCAGACTGAACCAGGTTTTCCTCTAGGATTTTGCCTATGCTTAGCTCTATTATGTTTCTTTTTTATGCTGAAAAACTCCCCAGTCCTTAATGATTACAAGCATACCCATAACATGATGCAGCCACCATTATGCTTGAAAATATGGAGAGTGGTACTCAGTAATGTGTTGTATTGGATTTGCCCAAAGCATAACACTTGGTAATCAGTACAAAATGTTTGTTGCTTTGTCACATTTCTTGCAGTATTACTTTGGTGCCTTGTTGCAAACGTTGTTGCAAATGTTTTGGAATATTTGTATTCTGTACAGGCTTCCTTCTTTTCACTCTGTCAATTAGGTTATTATTGTGGAGTAACTACAAATGTTGTTGATCCATTCTTAGTTTTCTCCTATCACAGCCATTAAACTCTGTACCTGTTTTACACTCACCGTTGGCCTCATGGTGAATTCTCTGAGCAGTTTCCTTCCTCTCTGGCAACTGAGTTAGGAAGGATGCCTGTATCTTTGTGGTGACTGGGTGTATTGATACACCATCCAAAGTGTAATTAATAACTTTACCCTGCTCAAAGGGATATTCAATGTCTGCTTTTTATTTGACTCATCTACCAATAGATGCCATTCTTTGTGAAGAATTGGAAAACCTCCCTGGTCTTTGTGGTTGAGTCTGTGTTTGAAATGCACTGCACGACTGAGGGACCTTACAATTAAATGTATGTGTGGGGTACAGAGATGAGGTAGTCATTCAAAAATCACGTTAAACACTATTACTGCACACAGAGTGAGTCCTTGAAACGTATGACTTGTTCAGCAAATTTTTACTCCTGAACTTATTTAGGTTTGCCATAACAAAGTGGTTGAATAGTTATTGACTCAAGACATTTCAGCTTTTAATTTTTAATGAATTTGTAAAAATGTCTAAAAACATAATTCAACTTTGATATTATGGGATATTGTGTGTAGGCCAGTGACAAAATATCTACATTTTATCCATTTCAAATCCAGGCTGTACAGTCAAGGGGTGTGAATACTTTTTGAAGGCACTGTACGTACTCAAATGGACAGCTTTCTCAAGTACTGCATGTTCTGTGTGTGTCTAGCTTGTCTAACTAGCTAACTGTGTATTAACCCCCGGTGAATTCACATTACTAGGAGGGTTAAGAAGTTTTTCGATGCTGAAAGTAATAGATTTACAATAGAACAAAACATTGTGGGAGAAAGAGCTTCATATTGATTCCCAGTATAACGGAGTAAGAGCTTTAATGTACAGAACAGCAATAGGTTGGTTAGTGCAGTAGTGCTGTTGAGAGATATTGGTAAAGCTGTGTTCCCGTTGAGCTGTGTGAAACCATCCATTATGGATGTTGTGTCTGTGGTCTTACTGCAGAACAGATACCCTTTGGGGACACCACTGTTTCACAGTAGAATAATAGAGAGCTTGCATTGTGTTTGGAAAAGGCAATATCAAAAGGTAATATGTCTACAGTGCTGTACAATTTGTCTGAGGGCCTCTTTATTGTCTTTTTAAAAAATGGATCTGTGTCGTAGTTCTATTTAATGTGAATGTTTTTCTTTACCAATAGTAGGTCAGTTTTGTTCACTTAAGTAAACTAAAACCCTTACATAAATGAGGCTCTTAGTGTGTAATAAATTCAAGGTCATTTAAACAATAGAGCAGGTTTCCCCAAATGCTATTTCGATTTTTTGGGGGGTTGTCTGTCAAAAATACAAAAGCAAATCAGTGATTTTTAATTTTGGAAATCTGTTCCAAAGTATTTCCATCCATAATAGTGAGATATATGTGATCGTATACAAATGTAAGCAAGGTTTGAAAAAATTATGTTTTAGTCAAGTATTATACAATATATACTGCACACAAGAGTATGTGGACACCCCTTCAAATTAGTGGATTCGGCTATGTCACCCACACCTGTTGCTGACAGGTTTATAAAATCGAACACACAGCCATGCAATCAACAGACAAAAATTGGCAGTAGAATGGCCTTACTGAAAAGCTCAGGGATTTTTGTTGGGAGAAACCCAAGAAATGGGTTTCCATGGCCGAGCAGACGCACACAAGCCTAAGATCACCATGCACAATGCCAATCATGTGAAGCTCGCTTCCATTAGACTCTGGAGCATTGGAACTGCTTTCTTTGGAATGATGAATGAAGCTTCACCATCTGGCAGTCCGATGGACGAATCTGGGTTTGGCGGATGACAGGAGAATGCTACCTTCCCGATTGCATAGTGCCAACTGTAAAGTTTGGTGGAGGAGGAATAATGGTCTGGCTTTTTTTCATGGTTCTACTAGGCCCCATAGTTCCAGTGAAGGGAATCTTAATACAGCATACAATGGCATTCTAGACGATTCTGTGCTTCCAACTTTGTGCCAAAGGTTTGGGGAAGGCGCTTTCTTGTTTCAGCATACAAATGCCCTCTCGCACAAAGCGAGGTCCATACAGAAATGGTTTGTTGAGATTGGTGTGGAAGAACTTGACTGGCATGCACAGAGCTCGGACCACAACCCCATAGATCACCTGCGGGATGAATTGGCACGCCGACAGCGAGCCAGGCTTAATTGCCCAACATCAGTGCCCGACCTCACTAGTGCTCTTGTGGCTGAATGGAAGCAAATCCCAGCGGCAATGTTCCAACATCTAGTGGAAAGCCTTCCCAGAAGAGTGGAGGCTATTATAGCAGCAAAGGGGGAACCAACTCCATATTAATGCTCATGATTTTGGAATGAGATGTTTGACGAGTAGGTGTCCACATACTTTTGAGCTTCGGTCACTTTGCAGTCTACAAATTGTTTGCAATTATTTTCGCCCCCCTGACCATCTGCTAAAAAAAATCACTCCCCAGCTGAATCTAGTTGATGAACCATTCCATAGAGCAACACATTTTACTTGAGGTGGCCTGAAACTAAATGATGAAACAATCACATGTTTAAAAGACTAACATTTTAAGTATGATAACAATGTTATGTCATTCTCCATAATCTCATGGTTGACTGCCGCCACAACCATTGAAGTCAGGTGTTATGTAATTCTCATTATACAGTAATATACATGCTCTCAGTTAGGCCTCCTCATGTCAAGTGATAGCAGTACTTAACAGAGACCAGATAGATTTGCGCTAACCATACTCACTCAGTACAAACCATTTCCATTGATTACATCACATCATTAATCACTGTTATTGATCTTTTAACAGGGAAAAGCTTGGACCAGAGTGTGCTGCACAGTGCTGTCCCTAAGCCCCAACGCTATGACACCACGGTACCTCTCCTGCTGGAAGGGAGGCAGCGCAAACCACTCAGCCAGCTCAAGTCCAGGGTAAATATTCATAAAGCGGCCACTTAGCGGCCTTGGCTAATGCTAATAAGCTGCTCCTACTATAGCTCAGCCAAGCGCAGATGCTAGCCTGCCTGCTCACTTGCATCAGGTCTCCTGTGTTGTTCCAGTCGTGAGCTCCTAATAATTCCCCATTTCTGTTTATCCTCGGCTGATTCTCCTTTCTGCTTTTTCCTCAAAGCTCGCTCCCCACGGCGTTGAATGGCCCCTCTGTTGTTTGTTTAGTATGAGCTAGGCCCTGAGGCTCCACACACTGTGAAATTATTCCCCCAACTCGCCAGGCTCCTATACTCTACAAATCAGCAGTGCATGAAAAGCAACATTTTGAAATGGTTTACCACTGGCAGAAGACTGCCTTTTTTCCCTTAAACTGTCTGGTTTTGAAACAAAGTCAGGTAGCAACCGGATTTGAAACCATCTAACCATTGACTAAAATGTATTGGAAGGGTGAGCGTAGTTGCAGATGGCTAGCAAATGCACTCTAACACTTGTTATCCTTGACATACCAGAACTGTAAGCAAAGATATACAAGACCTATTATACTTTCTTTCTATGAACCATGTGTAATGCCTGAAATCCATTGAGTTATTAAAACCAGGTAAATCAGCACATTTAATCTCTGCTATTACATGGGGTCTCTAACCAATTAAGCATGTTCTGTAATTGAGTATCTGGTTTTAGGGTATATTAGGGTAGCTTCAGATGGGGAAACCCGATGCGTTCAGCCCACTAGGACTTGGGGAGAGAAATACATTTTTGAAATCCGGGATCCCCCACCTTCACCATAGGGAAACCATTCCCGACAAGGGAAACGCGTGGGTGTTGAATAGTACTCCCAGAATATTTAAAACAGCCATGGCTTTCCAAGATTTATCCCTCAGATTATACATGAGTGGATAGGTTTTTCCTAGCTGGAGGAAATACCACACCCTCTGAGGGGGTGGTTTTTTTCTATGTTAGTGTCTCAATTACACACTCTCCCTGAATGCTGAGCTTGTGCTTTACTTGGCTGACATGGGGAGGGTATTAGCAAATCAACAAAATCTCTGAAATGAGAAGGAGTCATGAGAGCTGCCAGTGATGCACCAGTAATTCATCAGAATGTGTTATATTATAGCTTTGTCTGGAACAATGAAGAGATTCTAGTTATTTAGTTAGGACAGAGTTTTGGTGAAAGTTAATTACATTTTATTAGAGAGGTATTCCATTGTCATGACACTACATAATCAATTGAGTTTGACAACAATGTGTATTTGTATAGCTCACGAGCCAGCTGTTATAGCCATGTTGACCATTCCAACATATTATTGAGTTTAACAATGATTGAGTTGGTTATTTTATCAGAGATGATACCAAACTCATTTTTCCTTCCACCCCTTTAGTTTTTATTGAACTGTTCTCGGTGCCACAAGAAGTAGCAAGCCAACATCTTGGTGGTGGTGAGTCAGGACAATTGGGTGATGACCTGACATGAACCGCCCTGCCTTCTAAACCACAAATGGACCCACAAACTATACAACTCTATGCACAAGGACTACTTTTAACAATTTCTCCTGAACATTTTACAAAAACACGTTCACTTGAAGATCAGTGCAGATACAACAATTGTAACAGAATGACGGCACCAACAGCACAAACCGTCATTTGATTACCAAACTTTACATCTGCACAGTTCAAGTAAATATGTTTTTGTAAACTTTTCTGTGGACATTGCTAAATAGTGTTGTATGGTTTGTTTAGCTTTGCAGTCTTTGGTTTTTGTTTGGCATACATTTTACAGTGAAAAATATGAGTCTCAGTATCACTCTGTTACGATGGATTTGCCCTTATCTGACTGGGACAAAATACTGGTTGTTCTGTCTCTGCCTGTCTATCTTTATCTCTGCCTGTCTATCTTTATCTCTGCCTGTCTGTCTATCTTCATCTCTCAAGGTTCTGCCAAAATGCCTGGCTGCTTGTCTGTGTACCTGCTTCTACGTGGGTAGTAAAATAGTTCAAATGACAACATGACCTTTTCCTAGCAGGAGGCTCTCCATCCCCGTGTGTGTGTGTGTGTGTGTGTGTGTGTGTGTGTGTGTGTGTGTGTGTGTGTGTGTGATACAGTATATGATAGCCTGTCATAAACTGTGCGACAGACAGAGATCCCCAGCTGCTGTCAAGCCCCCCTTTTCCCATGGGCCAGTTCGGTCATAACTCATGAGTGTTAAAAAGGCAGGAGGTCTGGGGAAATTAGTGTCAGGGTCATAACTCATGAGTGTTAAAAAGGCAGGAGGTCTGGGGAAATTAGTGTCAGGGTCATAACTCATGAGTGTTAAAAAGGCAGGAGGTCTGGGGAAATTAGTGTCAGGGTCATAACTCATGAGTGTTAAAAAGGCAGGAGGTCTGGGGAAATTAGTGTCAGGGTCATAACTCATGAGTGTTAAAAAGGCAGGAGGTCTGGGGAAATTAGTGTCAGGGTCATAACTCATGAGTGTTAAAAAGGCAGGAGGTCTGGGGAAATTAGTGTCAGTCAGCACTGAAATATGCAGATAATCATCAAAATGTTGTTCTTGCACTCAAGGAACAACACTGCATGCTCTGCAAAAACAGAAACATTTTTGCTGTTGATTTCTGACCACCATCAACCTGACATGGTAGATTATTGCTGTAGACCTAAAGTGGAATTTTATTATTTCATGTTCAACATTAGATCATTTTTTTTACATTACTGTTGATCTTTTATAAACGTCTCTAATTTTCTGAATGAACAGAGTCCAGTTTTTAACCTAACTATGGGAAATCATGAAAGGTACTAACGGAGGTGTCTATGACCTGGTCATCCTCGGATGGAGAATTAGTAACGGAGAGGCACCATACATACACTAAATCAGATCAAATGTTATTAGTCACATGCTCCGAATACAACAGGCGTAGGTAGGCCTTACTGTGAAATGCTTACTTAACTAACAGTGCAGTTTCAAAAAATATGGATAAGAATAAGAGATAAATGTAACAAGTAATCAAAGAGGAGCAGTAAAAAATAACAATATATACAGGGGGTTGCCTGTACAGAGTCTATGTGCGGGGGCACCAGTTAGTTGAGGTAGTATCTACAGTTGAAGTCGGAAGTTTACATTTGTTGTCCTTAAGCCATTTTGCCACAACTTTGGAAGTATGCTTGGGGTCATTGTCCATTTGGAAGACACATTTGCAACCAAGCTTTAACTTCAAGACTAATGTCTTGAGATGTTGCGTCAATATATCCACATAATTTTCCTGCATCATGATGCCATCTATTTTGTGAAGTGCACCAGTCCCTCCTGCAACAAAGCACCTCCACAACATGATGCTGCCACCCCCACAACATGATGCTGCCACCCCCGTGCTTCACGGTTGGGATGGTGTTCTTCGGCTTGCAAGCCTCGCCCTTTTTCCTCCAAACATAACAATGGTCATTATGGCCAAACAGTTCTATTTTTGTTTCATCAGACCAGAGGACATTTCTCCAAAAAGTACAATCTTTGTCCCCATGTGCAGTTGCAAACCATAGTCTATTTTTCTATGGCTGTTTTGGAGCAGTGGCTTCTTCCTTGCTGAGCGGCCTTTCAGGTTATGTCGATATAGGACTCGTTTTACTGTCGATATATATACTTTTGTACCTGTTTCCTCCAGCATCTTCACAAGGTCCTTTGCTGTTGTTCTGTGATTGATTTGCACGTTTCTCACCAAAATACATTCATCTCTAGGAGACAGAACGTGTCTTCCTTCCTGAGCGGTATGGCGGCTGCGTGGTCCCATGGTGTTTATACTTTCACACTATTGTTTGTACAGATGAACGTGGTACCTTCATGTGTTTGGAAATTGCTCCCAAGGATGAACCAGACTTGTGGAGGTCTACAATTGTTTTCTCCGGTCTTGGCTGATTTATTTTCATTTTCCCATGATGTCAAGCAAAGAGGCACTGAGTTTGAAAGTAGGCCTTGAAATACATCCACAGGTACACCTCCAATTGACTCGAATTATGTCAATTAGCGTATCAGAAGCTTCTAAAGCCATTACATTTTTTTCTTGATTTTTCCAAACTATTTAATGGCACAGTCAACTTCGTGTGTGTAAACTTCTGACCCACTGGAATTGTGATAAGTCAAATAATCTGTCTGTAAACAATTTTTCGAAAAATTACTTCCGTCATGCATGAAGTAGATGTCCTAACCGACTTGCCAAAACTATAGTTTGTTAACAAGAAATTTATGGAGTGGTTGAAAAACAAGTTTAAATGACTCAAACCTAAGTGTATGTAAACATCCGACTTCAACTGTACATGTAGGTAGAGTTAATTAAAATGACTATGCATAGATGACAACAGAGAGTGGCAGTGGTGTGTGTGGGGGGGCAATGCAAATAGTCTGTTCAAAAGTTTGGGGTCACATAGAAATGTCCTTGTTTTTGAAAGAAAATCAAATTTTTGTCCATTAAAATAGCATCAAATTGATCAGAAATACGGTGTAGACATTGTTAATGTTGTAAATGACTATTGTAGCTGGAAATGGCTGATTTTTTTATGGAATATCTGCATAGGTGTACAGAGGCCCATTATCAGCAACCATCACTCCTGTGTTCCAATGGCACGTTGTGTTTGCTAATCCAAGTGTCTATCTTCTTTTGCCCATCTTAATCTTTTATTTTTATTGGCCAGTCTGAGATATGGCTTTTTCTTTGCAACTCTGCCGAGAAGGCCAGCATCCCGGAGTTGCCTCTTCACTGTTGACGTTGAGACTGGTGTTTTGAGGGTTATGTTTAATGAATCTGCCAGTTGAGGACTTGTGAGGCGTCAGTTTCTCAAACTAGACACTCTAATGTACTTGTCCTTTTGCTCAGTTGTGCACCGGGGCCTCCCACTCCTCTTTCTATTCTGGTTAAAGCCAGTTTGCACTGTTCTGTGAAGGGAGTAGTACACAGCGTTGTAAAAGATCTTCAGTTTCTTGGCAATTTCTCGCATGGAATAGCCTTCATTTCTTAGAACAAGAATAGACTGACGAGTTTCAGAAGAAGTTCTTTGTTTCTGGCCTTTTTGAGCCTGTAATCAAACCCGAAAATGCTGATGCTCCAGATACTCAACTAGCCTAAAGAAGGCCAGTTTTATTGCTTCTTTAATCAGTACAACAGTTTTCAGCTGTGGTAACATAATTACAAAATATTTTTCTAATGATCAATTAGCCTTTTAAAATGATAAACTTGGATGAGCTAACACAACATGCCATTGGAACACAGGAGTGATTGTTGCTGATAATGGGCCTCTGTACACCTACGGAGATATTCCATTTAAAAAATCTGCCGTTTCCAGCTACAATAGTAATTCACAACATTAACTATGTCTACACTGTATTTTTGATCAATTTGATGTTATTTTAATGGACCTTTCTATCAAAAACAAGGACATTTTATAAGTGACCCCAAACTTTTGAACGGTAGTGTATGTGCTCATCAAGAAGTCAGCTGTCATGGCTAGAGTCCAGAGCTTTCCCTGGTCAGGTTACGTAGTCAGGAAAACAGGGCCCTAGTCATGACAACCACCAAAGCAATGGATCTGGGAACTGGAATCCCTCTTACTGGCCATTTCCCAGCATGCCCTCATACTTCCTGTCCAGTATGTGTCATCCGTGCTGGGTGTCCCGTCCCCTCACCTCTGGTGTCCTGTGTTTGTGTTCTAGAGTCATCCTGCATCACTGAAGCTGGTGGTGGAGGCGGAAGGTGAACAACTGGTCCTGGCACTAGAAAAAAACCAGTAAGTCATCATTCTATATTTCACTGCACATCCTAAAGTCCTACATCAGACCTTCATCACTACAGGCATCTTGGCTTCCAAAGGAATATGGATGTTTTGGGGGCTAGTGAAATGGTTTGTTTTGAATTTGGGAAGATACAAGTACATTAACATATGGAGTAAACAATGATCAGATGTGTTGCTTTTCAACTAGCATATGCTGTGCCCATGGCTGTAGTAAGAGCTATGGGAAACGATTCTACAGTATGAGGGCTGATACAGTTTCATGGAGGGGAAGAAATATTTCACTTAACAAATGTCGAGGCACTTTTATGGTTTAGTCTCTCTGAAGAGTTGAGTGATGATAGTTGATAAAGAATGAGGGTGAAGTGGACTCGAGAGGTTGTTTTTTTCTCTCAACACCTTTTTCTCTTCCAGACTGTGGAATATAACACCAGGCATGTAAACTGGGAATCCTGTGGAGTATTTGTGAAATCAACTGCATATATACACACTGTTCATATATATACAGTACAAGCTAAGCATTTCCAGAAGCAAGGAGACTTGGGCCAGGTATTAGGTCTGAAGCAGCCATAGGCCTTCACGTATTTTATACTTGGCTTAATCATTGCGTTTGCATGTGTAACTTACACTCCTTGGCTTGGACACTGTGCAGGAGACATGATCTCCCTCCAGTTAGTTTAGTCTGCCAGGTTTGATGGACCACCATAGATGTATAGACTAGACCAGTAGGGATAAGACCCCTGAGATCTATCAGATTTCACTGCAACGCTACTGAGAGAGTACATACACTTTGACATTAGGATATTCTCATGGATTTTGTGTACTGCACTCACTCCCATCACTCATTTGAAACACACCCACTATAAACATCAAAACTCTGATTTTCCTCATCACCTCACTTCTACTGTCCAACTTAATATGTGTCCCTGACAGAATTCCCACCACCCTATTCCTAAAAATAAAAAATCCCACCCAACTACCCTACCCGCATCGCCAACCTTGGTGACCCGTGTGTCAGCTGTGAGAGATAAGCCAGCCCTTCCGTCTGTCCTCCTCCCTGCCTCCCTCCAGATGTGTCCGCTGATGTCTGTCTCACATCTGTACCCAGACACAGGTGGTGTGTGACCTCTGCATGCTCTCTGTGTGTGCACTGTGCGGGGTTGTACCCTCCCTGCCTTCTCTGTAGGATCAGGAGTTAGGAAGAACCTCTGAGCCAGCACAGAGTAGTAGTTTGCTCTCTCAGTTTGTGGTGTATAACACCACAATATGCTGCTAATGTCCACTTAATAGCTTTCAGTGTTAAGTGTGAAGGTTATATTATCCTAAGAAATTAGTTTAACCAATAAATTAGCTGCACTGTAGACAGACAGATCTAAGCGACAGGTAGAGCAGGAAGTACCCTGAAATGTATAGAAATTCTGGTATGCATTCTATAAGAGTTTGTGTTTTTTTTGGTTTTCAGTAAGAGTGAGTTGGTCAACTGAATTAAAGGACCTGTTTAGTAAGTGGATGTGTTCTGGGCTGAGTTATGCAAGGTTTACTTTAAGTGGTGGGTTTTTTACAGAGTTCTGCTGAGTCCATAAGGTTTCCTAATTTGGTTTTCCTCAAGTGCACACCTGGTCCAGGGCCAATCTGAAAAGATCTAGCTCTACCAAAAGTAAACAGAATAGCAAATCTAATTAATAAACCAATATGTTAGCTAACAGCCCTCTGACCCAACAGTCTGGCCTAGAGCAAGTATAGAGCTGTTCAGGCTGTGTGTTTGGGCAAGAATGCGTTTGTTCATTGAATATCATCAATAGATTGATTCCTCTATCCTCTCAGCTAGAAGCACTCACAACCTGTGTAGCATTAACAGTATTGTAAGACCAACTCAGTGGCCTTGTGGTTAGTGTCTGTCCAGAGATTGGAAGGTTGGGAGTTTGATCCCTGGCCGAGTCATACCAAAGACTATAAAAATGGTACCTGATGCATCTCTGCTTGGCCCTAAGGAGATAGATTGGGGGAAGGCCCTGTGATAGACAAGCGTCTTGTCCATGGGGTGTACTTGTACATAAAGCTGCCTCATGCTACAGAAACAAGAGATACTCCTTTGAGCTGTTCTGGCTTGCACAAGCAAAGGCTACTTCCAGTTATTGAGTCTCTCTAAAGTAACAGCCCAAGCCTACTTCAACTTTTTCCTTTGGTTTCTCCTGGAAATATTTGACCCAAAAAAGCGGTCAATTTGGAGTTGGACCTGCATGTTCTGTCTGAGCTTGATGTTGGCTCTCTGTCAGCTCTGTACCTGAGCAACAGACTGAGAAATTAGGCTGATGCATCTGGCCTCATTGGATCCTGGCTTTCATTTATTCCCATTTCTGTGTTTAGTCTTTTGGAGGGTGTGTGTATGTGTGTGTGTGTCTGCCAGCGGAGCTGTTTTTATTTATTCAGTCTGAGTGGAGTGCCTCCCAGCTCCTGAAGCAGCACCCACCGGATCATTGTTTCAATGTATTCAAGGCTTCAGATATAGATTTTTTTAATGGAATTTTCTGTCATTAGTCAGGAACAGAGTGAAAAATACAAGAAACTCACAACGGCCCACACTGCCATGCAGACACCAAGCTGTGTAAAAACAAAATGGATCCGATTATGCAAATCATGAAGGACAGGGTAGTGAGAGGAGTCTTACACTTGGCTTTGGTTATGTCAATACTTTTTGATGAAGTCTAGACCTTAAGATGCCAGTTTTAGTCGCTCTTGATGGCAAGGGCCTGAACAATTGCAGTTTTCAGGCAATACATGACTACTACAAGCAGTACTGAGACTATAGAGAAATAGAGTTCTGAATCCATAGGGGGACTCAAAGGTCAAAGGTGATAATAGCCGTGATCTAGAGCATGTTAGACAGTCCTATGAGACATTACACTGATTAAAGACTGCAACGGTAGGAAGAAAGAATGTGTGTGTGTGTGTGCGTGTGTGTGTGCGTGCGTGCGCTACCTGGTCTCATAGACTAGACGTAACGTAGTAAATGTAAATCCGAGGACACTCAAATTAGTATGATATGTGACGTTTGGTATGGTTACATAAGACAGAAGGTTACTTAACCTGTTACATCTATGGGGGCGCTATTTCATTATTGAATAAAAAAAAACGTGCCCGTTTTAAGCGCAATATTTTGTCACAAAAAGATGCTCGACTATGCATATAATTGACAGCAGGATTTTTGAGGCTCTGTTTTTCATTGTCTCCTTATATGGCTGTGATTGCGCAAGGAATGAGCCTTCCCGATCTATCGTTTCCCCAAGGTGTCTGCAGCATTGTGACGTATTTGTAGGCATATCATTGGAAGATTGACCATAAGAGACTACATTTGCCAGGTGTCCGCCCGGTGTCCTCTGTCGAAATTGGTGCGTCATCTTCAACTGCACGTCTTTTTCCAAGCGATTCACAGAAGAAAGTAGACTACCACGAACAATATATCAATGAAGAGATATGTGAAAAACACATTAAGGATTGATTCTAAACAGCATTTGCCGTGTTTCAGTCGATATTATGGAGTTAATTTGGAAAACAGTTCGCCGTTTTGATGACTGAATTTTCATTTTTTTTTGGTACCCAAACGTGATGTACAAAACGGAGCGATTTCTCCTACACAAAGAATCTTTCAGGAAAAAGAGGCTATAAATAGGATCCCGGATCCGGGATTGCTCGACGCAAGAAGTTAAGGCAAGAAACAAAAGGAGGGTGGTTGGTCAGGGTGGATGGATAGGACCCAAAGGTTGCGTGTTCGAATGTCATCATGGACAATTTAGCATTTTAGCTAATTATCAACTTTTCAACTACTTTTTAGACTCTTTGCAACTACTTGGCATGTTAGATAACCCCTCCCCTAACCCTAATCTTAACCATTTAACCTCTAGCGTCGAGCAATCCCGTATCCGGGAGTGTAATCATAGCCTCAAGCTCATTAGCATAACGCAACGTTAACTATTCATGAAAATCGCAAATGAAATGAAATAGATATATTGGCTCACAAGCTTAACCTTTCGTTTACAACACTGTCATCTCAGATTTTCAAAATATGCTTTTCAACTACACAAGCATTTGTGTAAGAGTATTGATAGAGTATATATACTCAATAAGAGTATTGATAGCTAGCATAGCATTAAGCCTAGCATTCAACAGGCAACATTTTCACAAAAACAAGAAAAGCATTCAAATAAAATAATTTACCTTTGAAGAACTTCGGATGTTTTCAATGAGGAGACTCTCAGTCAGATAGCAAATGTTCAGTTTTTCCGAAAATATTATTTGTGTAGGAGAAATCGCTCCGTTTTGTTCATCACGTTTGGCTAAGAAAAAACCCCGAAAATTCAGTCATTACAACGCCAAACCTTTTTCCAGATTAACTCCATAATATCGACAGAAACATGGCAAACGTTGTTTAGAATCAATCCTCAAGGTGTTTTTCACATATCTATTCCATGATAAATAATTTGTGGCAGTTGCCTTTCTCCTCTGAACCAAATGGAAAAGTGCACGCAGCTGGAGATTGCGCAATAATTTCGACGGAGGACTTGGTAGCGGACACCTGGTAAATGTAGTCTCTTATGGTCAATCTTCCAATGATATGCCTACAAATACGCCACAATGCTGCAGACACCTTGGAGAAACGACAGAAAGTGTAGGCTCATTCACAGCCATATAAGGAGACATTGGAACACAGCACATTCAAAATCTGGGGCATTTCCTGTATGAAATTTCATCTTGGTTTCACCTGTAGCATTAGTTCTGTGGCACTCACAAACAATATCTTTGCAGTTTTGGAAACGTGAGAGTGTTTTCTTTCCAAAGCTGTCAATTATATGCGTAGTCGAGCATCTTTTCGTGACAAAATATCTTGTTTAAAACGGGAACGTTTTTTTATCCAAAAATTAAGAGCGCCCCCTATATCGAAGAAGTTAACCTAACTCCTAACCTTAACCCTAACCCCTACCTCTATCCCCTAGCCTAGCTAACATTAGCTAGCTAGCTAATGTTAACTACAACCAATTGGAAATTCATAACATATCATACATTTTTGCAAATTCGTAACATATTATACATTTACATATTTGTTCATATCATATGAATTGTAATTCGTAACATATCATACGTAATTGATTATGAACATCCACAAATGAATACATATTATACTAAACGGAACATATCATACGAAATGGAGTGTCTCGAATTTACGTACAGAATAATATGAAATGCTCTGAGACCAGGTTGATGTGTGCCGGCTGGGTTGAGTGGATTTTGAGAAATTGTCTTGTCAGGAAGAGTTCCGTTTCATACTGTTCAATTTTCCTAGTACATTCATTTGATTCAGGTCATGCTGTACTTTTTGGTGTTGCAAAGCTTTTAGTATGTAACTGCACATAATTTCAGCATTAGGCATCTACAGTAATGATACAGGAAATTCTCAGACAACAGAATAACATTTTAATGTCTCCATTCATTTCTCTTATCTGGGCCAGCTCCTGAAAGATTTGTCTTGAATCCATTCGACAGCTCAGTTGTTGACAGAATACTTTCCCATGAAGACATTTCCTCAAATACTTTTTTGCCAGGAAGGAATAGGAGATAGGGGATCCTTCACAAACACAGGTCACTGTTAAACAACATCATTATGGCTGCCACAAACATCCCCATAGCAACATCCTCCTCAAGACTGTCATGATTAGCAGGAGATGAGTTCAGATGAGGCCCCATATGTGCTGTACCAAACAGAGAAGAGGACTGACAATGTCATGATCCCAAACAACCACCAGTACTAGACTTGGAGTACATCATTAGTGGAGAAGCTCATTGACAAGAGGAAGACCCTGGACAAAGAGAGCGCTGGTGTCCTTAGCTGGGTAATTGGATCTGTCAAATCAGAGATATGTCTTCGTCGTGTGTCAGAGTTATTTCAGTAGCACGGGTCCAGTTGATAAGGAATTAGTGGTTAGCTCGTTCGCCTGTCAACTCTGCAGCATAATGGGGTGGTTTTAAGCGCTCCCTTACAGCTCAGTGTAAACACTGTAATGATTGCTTTCCAGGCAGACTAAACAAACACTACAGCGACCTAGTGACCTGGCAGGTCGCGAGACGAGACAAATACCATGACGATGTCTCTAAGAACAGCACAGGACATTAGCAGCATTGCGTCTCCTTGCCAAGGATTTAATCCCTGTCTCTCAAATGTCCACTATTTTTTTGCTTTCACTCTCTTTCATTCTCTCACTCTCTTTCTCTATGTCTTTCTCACTCTATCCAATCCATCCCATCCTTGGTATGGTCCTCCAGTGGCAGATGAATATGGTAGGAAGAGTGGTGGGTGTGTGTGTGAGGGAGTATATGAGCAGTTCGTCTCTCTAAAGACCAACTCTTTCCAGAACCTTTTCCCTCTACACAGGCGACTTGCGACCTGATTCGAGCCACCAGTGGGGGATTTGGACCAGGCTGCTGTGTCGGGTGCCAACACAGTGTGCCCTCAGCAGTACTCTCTGTCCCCGTTGCCAAACCCCCGTTGCACTATACCAGTCACAATCCATTTGCGTAGCATTGCTGGGTTAAATTGTACAAAACGCTCTTAGCCTTTGGTATGAAGTACATTTTCGTCCATGCGTGCGTTTTAGCCTTAGTAAATACACTGAAGTATATTAGAGAGGATTTGTTGATACAAAGTAATGTAATGCATCCATACCAATAAAGGCTCTGTGACTTTTAGATTGAATTCTTTCCGTTAGACTTACTCTACTCTGCATTGATTAGGTACTATTTCTGGCAATGTCTTGGGTTGTGAAATGGAACACTTGGCAGTGGGTGGCTACCCCATGAGTGTTTGCAGTTGTGCAAGCGTCAATGACAATTCCCCCACTGCTAAAATAAATAACATTTCCAATACAGAATTAAACTGAGTGGATTTGTCTCTTTTCAAATTACATGTGCAGAAGCTTCAGTTATCCCTAAGCTTAGAACATTAATTATTGATAGTCTTATTGCTTCTTGTGGTCTTTTTTAATTTGTGGATCAGAAAGAATGTGAGAAAGTTTAGGGGGCAATACAGAGTGCCCTTGGGAAGAGTTGCCTGCTACTTAAAGGACAAAATAACTAGGGCTGGGAAATGCCAGGGACCTCATGATACGATAATATCACGATACTTAGGTACCGATACGATATGTATGGCAATTCTCACACTTCCCTTGATTCTATATGTATTGTGATAATGATAATGATAATGCGATTATATTGCGATTTGATGTTCCAAACATATTTCTCACTATAATGTCTGCTGCAGAGAGATGAGAGACCATGAGAAAATTTGTTTTGATCAGTCATGGAAATAAAAGTGCTGAAAACATGTTGGCTCACTAATTAAAAAGAAGATGGAGAACAAGCTATAAGATGAAAAATACTGCCGTTTTGGCGCAAGTACAACCGACTAGCGCTGGCTAATGCTACCTAGCAAAGCATAAATATATATAATAATTTTTACTAATCGATACTTGGAGTCAAAGTATTGATAAAATATCGTCCCCATATCACTAAGAAGAACAGAAGGAGGAATCCCTTGGTGTTCAGGGATAAGAGAAGAGTATTCCATTTGTGTATTTGCATGAGGTAGACCTTAAGCCAAGCTCAGACTGGCCCTTGTTCTCTATTCATCTCTCTGTGGGAGTATTTGTCCAGATGGATTGTGGGATATATGCCCTATGTTTCGTGGAGGAGCCATGGCTTTGTAGTCAGCTTTTCTACTGGACATCTGGACAATGGGGATGGAAGAGCTGGACAACCTGTTTACAGCACTATGGGCTATGGCCACTCACAACAACAGCTGATTCGAGCCTCTGGTTCTCCATCTTTTTGGTTGTCTGATAGAGTTCCCTACCGAGGTTACAAACTTTCCTGAAATAACAGATTTTCAGGACTACACAGGGACATGGTTTGTCCTGTCTCTGCAGTGTTGTCAACCATACATTATACAGAACAACACTTTCTCTCAGGTTCTAAGACTGTTAGCTGAGTAGTTTAAGGCAAGCCTCTAACATTCTAAATGTTCCAAATATATTTCAGGCTTACATCCTCTCCTTGAGATTGCTAAAACATATGACATCACCTCTTGCTGCTCCCGTCTGGCTATTTTTAGGAAACAGTCATCGTAGCAAGGATGTTGTCAAGCCACTTAGCAAAAGTGTTTGTGTTGTGTGTGTGCTTTCTTGTGTCTGCATTTCTCATCTACCTGAGAGAACATTTGGTGGGACGTCACCCAATTTTCACTGCTTTTAACCTTACATATATGGGTTCCTTGTCAGGGGTGTTAGCTTGCAGAACGGTTGAAGTCCTGCGAGCATCAGCAGTTTGTGGGTCACGCTTGAGAACATTACAGAGAGTAAGTGCCTTCAAATGAGACTTGGATGTGATGCATTCTCTGCCGTGCCCAACGGCCTCACAGAGCAAACCCCTGCTTTTAAAAATCACACTAATAGATAAGATGTCAGTGAAATTAACTACAGATGTAGAATCTTAATTTGACCACTCTTTTGTTCCTGAGAATTTTCCTGCATCGCAGGAAATGCAGATGAGCTTCGTGATTTACATAAATTCACTGAAAACCAGCACTAAAAAACAGTTCTATTAACAGTATTGCACTTTTCATATAGCTTACTTTTATGCAGCTAATAGCCTAACTGCCGATCAAGTAACATTATGGACTAAACGTTCAAATCATGTTTCTGCAGGATTATTTTGCTGTGACAACATTGGTCAATTTGAGATCCTACATCTGTATTGCTGTGTAGGCAAGTGCAAAACATATGGTAAGTTATGTAGGGCTTTTTCCTTCTCTTGCTTTGGGACTGGGGCGCTAGATGTTAATGGTGAATAATGTTCCTATTTATCTGGATCAGTGGGAAAGGAAGACATCCTGGAGAGTGAAGGAATGCATTATTTTTTTCTGCTACTATAGAGATCTCTGGAGATGGTATGATTTGCATGTACATTATATATTGCATTCACGTGCATTTGTCTCTGACACAATGCGAACATTACAATGTGTCATTATGTTAAATTTCCTGGCCTAGTATATCCGGTTGCACAGCCCAAATCTATCCTGGGTCGACTGTATCATAATCACGTTTCATATGAAGATGCAAGCCTCTTGGCCACCTTTGCCGTCCATACCAAAGTTATAATGAGAGAACACTGTCTTAGAAATTTACAAAAACCTTTAGGGAACTACCCAACGATATACATTACCAGTCATAAGTTTGGACACACCTACTCATTCCAGGGAATTCTCTTTATTTTTTTTACTATTTTCTACATTGTAGAATAATAGAGAAGACATCAAAAGTAAGAAATAACACATATGGAATCATGTAGTAACCAAAAAGGTGTTAAACAAATCAAAATATATTTTAGACTTTAGATTATTCAAAGTAGCCACCTTTTGCCTTGACGACAGCTTTGCACACTCTTGGAATTTTCTCAACCAGCTGCACCTGGAATGTTTTTCCAGCAGTCTTGAAGGAGTTCCCACATATGCTGAGCACTTGTTGGCTGTTTTTTCTTCACTCTGAGGTCCAACTCATCCCAATCCATCTCAGTTGGGTTGAGGTCGAGTGATTGTGGAGGGCAGATCATCTGATGGAGCACTCCATCACTCTCCTTCTTGGTCAAATAGCCCATACACAGCCTGGAGGTGTGTTGGGTCATTGTCTTGTTGAAAAACAAAAGATAGTCCCACTAAGCGCAAATCATATTGGATGATGTATCGCTGCAGAATATTGTGGTTGCCATGCTGGTTAAGTGTGCCTTGAATTCTAAATAAATCACCAACAGTGTCGCCAGCAAAGCACCCCCACACCATCACACCTCCTCCTCCATACTTCACGGTTGGAACTAAACATGCGGCGATCATCCGTTCACCTACTCTGCATCTCACTAAGACATGGCGGTTGGAGCACAAAATCTCAAATTTGGGCTCAACAGACCAAAGGACAGATTTCCACTGGTCTAATGTTCATTGCTCGTGTTTCTTGGTCCAAGCAAGTGTCTTCTTATTATTAGTGTTCTTTAGTAGTGGTTTCTTTAAAGAAATTTGACCATGAAGGCCTGATTCACACAGGCCTCTGAACACGCAGGCCTGATTCACGTCACCTCTGAACAGTTGATGTTGAGATGTGTCTGTTACTTGAACACTGTGAAGCATTTATTTGGGCTGCAATTTCTGAGGCTGGTAACCCTAATGAACTTATCCTCTGCAGCAGAGGTAACTCTAGGTCCTCTTTTCCTGTGGCGGTCCTCATGAGAGCCAGTTTCATCTTAGAGCTTGATGGTTTTTGCGACTGCACTTGAAGAAAATGTAACATTTCTTGACATTTTCCAGATTTACTGACCTTCATGTCTTAATGTAATGATGGACTGTTGTTTCTCTTTGCTTATTTGAGCTGTTCTTGCCATAATATGGACTTGGCATTTTACCAAATAGGGCTGTCTTCTGTATACCACCCCTACCTTGTCACAACACAACTGATTGGCTCAAACGCATTAAGAAGTAAATAAATTCCACAAATTAACTTTAAACACGGCACACCTGTTGAAATTTAAATGCATTCCAGGTGACTACCTCATGAAGCTGGTTGAGAGAATGCCAAGAGTGTGTAAAGCTGTCATTAAGGCAAAGGGTGCCTACTTTGAGGAATCTCAAATATAAAATATTGTTTTATTTGTTTAACACTTTTTTGGTTACTACATGATTTCATGTGTTATTTCATAGTTTTGATGTTGTCACTATTATTCTACAATGTAGAAAATAGTCAAAATAAAGGGAACCTGAGTAGGTGTGTCCAAACTTTTGACTGGTACTGTATATCCTCTAATGAACATTTATTGTGCAGAGAAGAAGTCATAACTAAGAGACCCATGAGAGAAAGAGGTTATTGGGCTAGATCGTGCGTCTGCTGAGGTTATGTGTATCAGATTAGAGCAGCTTTATAGTCTCACAGATCTTTATCTAACATGGATATGTCAATCAAATCACCTGTCTTAACTGTCAGGCGATTCAGGTGATGTAAAGATTATGGGGACTACATGGTTCTGGCTTTGAGCTGAAACCTGTGAGCAAGAAGTGCAAATGCACACAACACACACACACACACACACACACACACACAGGATGGGAAGTGTGGCTCCGTCATCTACCAGATGTGCTTAGGAAAACAAGGAAGTAAGGAAATGCATCACATCACGGATAGAGGGGATTTTACCCATCTGATGTGTAAGGCCTTGCTGAACCTGCATGGGAGCAGCAAATCAAGTGGACAAACAGAGAGAGAACAGGAACATGAGGGATGTTTTATTCAGGAAATAGATAAGCTAACTGGGGATTTGTTTTAGACTTATAATAAAATGGATATGGTCCTAAATAAGAAATGGATGTTCTATTTAAAACAGACAAGAGATTATGAAGGTTCCTGTCCAGGAGATTAATTATGGATGACTTTCAAATATTTTTGCCACATCCCAATCATATTGGACAGTGGACTTCTAGGTTAAAGGTCAGTCAACCCTGAGAATCCTATAATCTCCCCAGTATTGGACTGTGAGAGTCAGATGTTCAGAGTCAGGGTAAATATTTTTTTTAAAGCATTTATTATTCTCCGGTACTGGAGAGGGAAGACAAGGTAGTGAAGCAGGGTCAGGGGTGCCAGAGCTGTTGTCAGAACAATTTACACCTTGCATCTTGGGAACACAATGACCTTTAACCTGAGCCCCTTAGTTACCACAATCCTACTTCCTGTCCATGGTCAGTGTAGCTCCAGTATTCCTGCACGTTTCTTATAGCAATTATGGGCTCTGATTGTGCTGCAATTCTAACACATTCAGAGAGCAGTTAGAATCATTAGGAATGAGGAAGAACTGCGGAATGTATTAATTTCAAAGTAGTTCCTGTATGTGACTTTACATTTCACCCTTAGTGAGTCCATAGTTGACATGTGCCTCTCTGGCCACCACAGCAATGACTCAAAATGCATACTCTGACAGTCCGATCACCCTGATCCTCTGTTTAAGTGGTACTGTGCAGTGGAAGACAACCTCCACCATGTTTCCAGGGTAATGAGGTGTGGGATGACAAATTGGATGATATTATCTTATTCTAGAATCAAAGCTGCATCTGTAAAAACAGAACAGAAGTGTACTTTGGGTGGGAAGGGATTAAGGGGAAGTAATATTGTGTTTTTTTGTTGTTGTTGTTGTATTACAAGTGCTGTCTCGAACTTAAAGGGTTCTTTGGCTGTCCCCATAGGCTGTCCCCACCCTTTGAATAACCCTTTTGTGTTCCAGGGTGTTCGACATGGAACCCAAAAGGGTTCTACCTGGAATCCAAAAGCTTTCTACCTGGAACCAAAACGGGTTCTCCTATCGGGACAGCCGGAGAACTCTTTTGGAGTGTATGTGTGTCATTGCTTTCCGTCATTGGTCCCATCCACCTCCAGTGGTCTGTGTACCTCAGATGTCAATCACACTTTCTTTATGCAGTGCCTCCATGCCTATTCGACCACATGCAAATAATGAATTGTGAAGAGGTGTCAATCTTCACAAAGACAAGAAGAAAAAAGGAATTTAGAAAACAAAGAAGAAAGTAAGTAGAGGGAGCTCAAGGTAGAGAATCTGGATACCACTTCTATTTTCTATTCAGCCCTTTGTCTGTTTTCCCTGAAGAAAAAAAGATATTTGGCAGAACAATGAGACCACTTTGGGGAGCAACCTTAGATTAATTGGAGAGATAGTAACCCACTGACAGTAATATTTGTGTATTTGTTTACTTTGTTCAATGAATAATAATGGGCCTCCTTCCTTTAAGATCCCCAGTCACTCATTAGTTCCGGTGTAAAACTTGTTATGAATGTGAATATGGAAGTAGCTAAAGCAGTGGTTTTGCATCTGAGCAGTGTGCAGTTACTAAACAACGCCTGGGGGTTGTTGTGGATGTGGCTGACTGGAATAAATACTTTGCCAACAAGCTTTTTCCCGCAGAGTTTGTAACAGGCTACAAACACAGGAAGTTAGTTGTCACGTTTAGGTCCTTATGCATCTGAAAGGTTGACTTAATGGTTATTATGTGACTTATGTCACTGTCATCAGCCATTACGGTACATATACATGCCATAACATGAGGTAGCTTACAGTGTTTCTAAAATGTCATGTTTAAGCGTAAAATCTACTGACTCACCATCCCACATGCGGGAGCGTAATCATCGCCTGACACTAATTAGCATAATGCAACGGACATAAATATCCCTAGAAAATATTTCTATTCATGAAAATCACAAATGAAATATATTGAGACACATCTTAGCCTTTTGTTAATCACCCTGTCCTCTCAGATTGTCAAAATATGCTTTACAGCCAAAGCTAGACAAGCATTTGTTTAAGTTTATCGATAGCCTAGCATAGCATTTTGTCCAGCTAGCAGCAGGTAACTTGGTCACGGAAATCAGAAAAGCAATCAAATTAAATCGTTTACCTTTGATGAGCCTCTGATGTTTTCACTCACGAGACTCCCAGTTAGATAGCAAATGTTCCTTTTTTCCAAAAATATTATTTTTGTAGGCGAAATAGCTCCGTTTGTTCTTCACGTTTGGCTGAGAAATCGTCTGGAAATTGCAGTCACGAAGAATATTCAAAATTAGCTCCGTAATATCGACAGAAACATGACAAACGTTGTTTATAATCAATCCTCAAGGTGTTTTTCAAATATCTATTTGATAATATATCCATCGGGACAATTAGTTTTTCAGTAGGACCAATTGTAGTAATGGCTACCTCTGTATTTTACGCGAAAATCTCTCTGGGGGCATCAGGTGACCACTTGCGCAATGTAGCCGCCTACGGCTATATCGCCTGCAACATCAGTTCTGTTATACTCACAGACAATATCTTTACAGTTTTGGAAACGTTAGAGTGTTTTCTATCCAATTATATGCATATTCTAGCATCTTGTCCTGACAAAATATCCCGTTTACTACGGGAATGTTTTCTTTCCAAAAATTAAAATACTGCCCCCGAGTCACAACAGGTTTTAAGGCCTGAGCGGGTGTGGTATATTGTCAATATACCACGGCTAAGGGCTGTTGGTGCTGACATCAGTCCTGTGTCTTTAAAAAAATTGTAATCATTGATTTAAGATGACCATTACAGATATGCACACTGGCCCCCACTACAAAAGGGAAAGTTGGAAGAGCTGCAAAATACTTTAACATAAATGAAGAATGTGGATCTTAATAAACTTGTAAGTATTGGCATCTGTGTATTGGCTCAGCAACCACAGTAGTCCATGTAGAAAGTTGTGTCTGATGCGAATAAAAACATTCAAAAGCTTCTCAATTTAGTAGTTTAGTATTGCTCCATAGATTTATTATTGCCTTCTGATCTAAGCAGTGATGTCACGGATATGACATCATATGGATTAAACTAAATGAAGCATCTAGCCTATGCAAAGGGGGAATCCTATACAAATATCCATAATGGAATGTTCCAAATAGATAGAAAATATTCTCAATATTAACAAATATACAAATATTCACATAAATAATTATACTGTAATAACTTAAAATAGCAAAATACTGTTTTCTGCATTATGGCTCTTACAATCTGTGAACCAAGAAGATTGATTTAGTAGATTATCTGTAATTATCTAAAGAGTAATGTTTCTAACAACCTTTGATAAAACAGTTCCGTGGTTCACTGCTTGTTAGTTATGATACTGCCTTCGGCTTCTCAGGTTCGCTTGTAACGTCATCAGCAGAAACAGAAACAAATAGTCGCTTTTCAGAAATTAACTATTCATGCACCTTTTTGTGTCAAATCGTTGTAAAACTAGCTAATGCTAGTTTTACATCAGTTCAAAACCACAGTACAGTTCAGGCCTAAGGGAGATTGGCATGTGCTGTATGTATGTAAAGGGATCACTGTTAGATTAAGAATTTTCCTCTCTGACAATTGGCCAACTGTTACCTTTAAAAGAGTCTCAGGGAGTATGACATCATGCTCTTTGTACAGTAACAAGGAAAATATGTTCAGTCTGGGAATGGTTTTATGGTGTTACATATTCCGGACATGTAGGCCAACAGGCAATGAAATGGTTTGTTCTTTTAAAAGTGCATCATACCTCAGGGCTGTTATCTTCAATTGTCATGTGGTCTCTGAAGCTCTTGTGTATAACTAGTTTGCTAATGTCAGATAGCTGGTCTAATCTGACGATTTTGTAAGTGATTCACATAACCGTTGTTTAACACCCTACATTTGTATAATTCTGTGTAAATAAGTGACCGTGGGATTTGCAGTAGTGTTAATAATAGGATGCATAGATCAAAAGGAAAAGTAAGACCTTGTGCACTACAAAGAGATTAAAACAAGAGACCTTGAGAGGGAAGAAATGTCTAACAGTGCTCAAGTGATCGTGGGCTGCTGAGTTACTGTCGGGCTCAAGAACCTATACAAGATATAATGAGATGTCTCATGGACCAAAATACTTAGTCATTCCACCTCAAAAAAAAGCACAAGGAAGAGGATTTCGTCACCCACCATATCAGATTGTTCTGAAATCGTTTCTGTAGGTTGAAACATAAGATTAGCATTCCTGAAACATTATTTTGTTGAAATATAATTTGGTCTCTGAGAAATTAAGCAAATTGATTGCACCCAAATTGGCTAATTTAATTGAAAGGATTCAAATATAGTACCTAACATCCGATTTGGACCATAATTTTTCGTACAAAGCATAATCCAATAAAATGATCAATTGCCATCCACAGACACCCCACACCAATCCCACCCCAACAACCAGTATACAGTATCTGTCACGCCTTGGTCTTAGTATTTTGTGTTTTAGTTAATTAGTTGGTCAGGCCAGGGTGTGACATGGGTTTATTGTTTGTTGTATTCTTAGTGGGGTTTTTTTAGTTATTGGGATTGTAGCTGATTAGGGGTGTGTGTTACATAGGTTTGGCTGCCTGAGGCGGTTCTCAATCAGAGTCAGGTGATTCTCGTTGTCTCTGATTGGGAACCGTATTTAGGTAGTATTTGTATTTAGGTAGTATTGTATTTCGTGGGTGATTGTTCCTGTCTCTGTGTAGTGTTCACCAGATAGGCTGTAATAGGTTTCACGTTCCGTTTTGTTGTTTTGTATTTATTAGTTATTTCATGTATAGTTCCGTTGTTTGTTTCACTAATAAACATGAGTAACCAACACGCTGCATTTCGGTCCGACTTTCTTGCGACAAACGAAGAACGTCGTTACAGAATCACCCACCACACACGGACCGAGCAGCGTGTCAACAGGCAGGAGCAGCCCAAAGAGGAGCCGCGTATTAAGGATTTCTGGACATGGGAGGAAATCCTTGACGGGAGAGGACCCTGGGCTAAACCAGGGGAGTGTAGCCGCCCAAAGGTGCAGCAGGCGAAGAGGAAACAGGAACTGGAAGGAGAAGGACCCTGGGCTCAGCCTGGTGAATATCGCCGCCCCAAGGAGGAACTAGAAGCGGCTAAAGCGGAGAGGCGCTGGTATGAGGAGGCAGCACGGCAACGTGGATGGAAACAGGAGCAGCCCAGAGAGGAGTACAGTATGGATATTACGACGTGGGAAGAAATAGACAGGTGGGCGGCCGACACAGAGAGAGTGCCGGAGCCCGCCTGGGATTCGCTGGAGCAGTGCGAAGAGGGCTATAGGAGAATGGAGTCGAAAAAAAAGACACGGTGGCGCAGAGCGAAGCCCCAAAAATTTCTTGGAGGGGGCTCAGAGGGGGAGTGGCTGAGTCAGGAGACAGACCTGAGCCAACTCTCCCTGTTTATCGTGAAGAGCCAAGGAGGAGACTAGAATCGGTGTTGGAGGTGAGCGAAGCAGAGACTGTGAAGGAGTTAATGGGGAAATTGGAGGAGAAAGTAATGAGGGAGTTGCTAGTTTGGTGCTTTAGGTACAATATTCGTCCGACGGAGCGTGTCGGGGATTTAATGGCACCTGGGTCAGCGCTTCATACTAGTCCTGAGGTGCGTGTTAGTCGGCTGGTGAAAAATGTGCCAGCCTCACGCACTAAGCCTCCTGTGTACCTACCTAGCCTTGCACGTCCTGTGCCAGTCCTGCTCTCAGGCTCTCCAGTACACCTTCACGGTCCAGTCCATCCTGTGCCACCTTCACACACCAGTCCTCCGATGGTAGCTCCCCGCACCAGGCTTCCTGTGCCTGTCCTCTATCCAGTACAACCTCCACACCCCAGCCCTCCGGTAGCAGCTCCCCGCACTAGGCTTCCTGTGCGTGTCCTCGGCCCAATACCACCAGTGCCAGCACCACGCATCAGGCCTTCAGTGCGCCTCGCCTGTTCAGCGCAGCCAGCGCTTTCTCCCTCTCCTGCGCTGTCGGAGTCTCCCGCCTGTTCAGCGGTTCTAGAGCCTTCCTCCTCTACAGCGCTGCCGGAGCCTCCTGCCTGTATGGAGCAGCTAGAGCTGTCAGTCTGTTCGGAGCAGCCTGAGCTGCCAGTCTGCATGGAGCAGCTAGAGCTGCCAATCTGCAAGGAGCTGCCAGTCTGCATGGAGCAGCCAGAGCTGCCAGTCTGCATGGAGCAGCTAGAGCTGCCAGTCTGCAAGGAGCTGCCAGTCTGCATGGAGCAGCCAGAGCTGCCAGTCTGCATGGAGCAGCTAGAGCTGCCAGTCTGCAAGGAGCTGCCAGTCTGCAAGGAGCTGCCAGTCTGCATGGAGCAGCCAGAGCTGCCAGTCTGCATGGAGCAGCCAGAGCTGCCAGTCTGCATGGAGCAGCCAGAGCTGCCAGTCTGCATGGAGCAGCCAGAGCTGCCAGTCTGCATGGAGCAGCCAGAGCCGCCAGTCAGCATGGAGCAGCCAGAGCCGTCAGTCAGCATGAAGCAGCCAGAGCTGTCAGTCTGCCAGGATCTGCCAGTCAGCCAGACTCTTCCAGATCTGCCAGTAAGCCAGACTCTTCCTGATCTGCCAGTCAGCCAGACTCTTCCAGATCTGCCAGTCAGCCAGACTCTTCCAGATCTGCCAGTCAACCAGACTCTTCCAGATCTGCCAGTCAGCCAGACTCTTCCAGATCTGCCAGTCAGCCAGACTCTTCCAGATCTGCCAGTCAGCCATTTACATCATTTACATTTAAGTCATTTAGCAGACGCTCTTATCCAGAGCGACTTACAAATTGGTGAATTCACCTTCTGACATCCAGTGGAACAGCCACTTTACAATAGTGCATCTAAATCATTTAAGGGGGGGGTGAGAAGGATTACTTTATCCTATCCTAGGTATTCCTTGAAGAGGTGGGGTTTCAGGTGTCTCCGGAAGGTGGTGATTGACTCCGCTGTCCTGGCGTCGTGAGGGAGTTTGTTCCACCATTGGGTGGCCAGAGCAGCGAACAGTTTTGACTGGGCTGAGCGGGAAGCCAGACTCTTCCAGATCTGCCAGTCAGCCAGACTCTTCCAGATCTGCCAGTCAGCCAGACTCTTCCAGATCTGCCATTCAGCCAGACTCTTCCAGATCTGCCATTCAGCCAGACTCTTCCAGATCTGCCAGTCAGCCAGACTCTTCCAGATCTGCCAGTCAGCCAGACTCTTCCAGATCAGTCAGCCAGACTCCAGATCTCAGCCAGACTCTTCCAGATCTGCCAGTCAGCCAGACTCTTCCAGATCTGCCAGTCAACCAGACTCTTCCAGATCTGCCAGTCAACCAGACTCTTCCAGATCTGCCAGTCAACCAGACTCTTCCAGATCTGCCAGAATCCGCCAGTCAGCCAGGATCTGCCAGATCTGCTAGTCAGCCAGGATCCGCCAGTCGGCCAGGATCCGCCAGTCGGCCAGGATCCGCCAGTCAGCCAGGATCCGCCAGTCAGCCAGGAGCCGCCAGTTAGCCAGGATCTGCCGGATTCAACTGCCTGGCTGGGCTTCATCTCAGTACTGGGCTTCTTCTCAGTACTGGGCTGCCTCTCAGTGCTGGGCTGCCTCTCAGTGCTGGGCTGCCCCTCAGTCCCGAGCTGCCCCTCAGTCCCGAGCTGCCCCTCAGTCCCGAGCTGCCCCTCAGTCCCGAGCTGCCCCTCAGTCCCGAGCTGCCCCTCAGTCCCGAGCTGCCTCAGTTCTGAGCTGCCCCTCAGTCACGAGCTGCTCCTCAGTTCAGTGGGGTTCTGGGTGAGGACTATTCGGCCATGGTCGGCGGCGAGGGTGAATCATCCCAGGACGCGAAGGGGAGGAACAATGACATTTATGAAGTGGGGTCCACGTCCGGAGCCGGAACCGCCACCATGGACAGACGCCCACCCGGACCCTCCCTATGGTTTTGAGGTGCGTTCGGGAGTCCGCACCTTAGGGGGGGTGGGGTTCTGTCACGCCTTGGTCTTAGTATTTTGTGTTTTAGTTAATTAGTTGGTCAGGCCAGTGTGTGACATGGGTTTATTGTTTGTTGTATTCTTAGTGGGTTTTTTTAGTTATTGGGATTGTAGCTGATTAGGGGTGTGTGTTACATAGGTTTGGCTGCCTGAGGCGGTTCTCAATCAGAGTCAGGTGATTCTCGTTGTCTCTGATTGGGGACCGTATTTAGGTAGCCTGGGTTTCGCTTTGTATTTCGTGGGTGATTGTTCCTGTCTCTGTGTAGTGTTCACCAGATAGGCTGTAATAGGTTTCACGTTCCGTTTTGTTGTTTTGTATTTATTAGTTATTTCATGTATAGTTCCGTTGTTTGTTTCACTAATAAACATGAGTATCAACACGCTGCATTTCGGTCCGACTTTCTTGCGACAAACAAAGAACATCGTTACAGTATCAGTTCTCTATGTCTGACAAGTAGTATGGAGCTGCTGCTTGGAGTATTGTTTCTTCAACCTTTAATGTATTCCCTGTGGTGATGTTTTTTCCCCTGTTCAGAGAAATTTGCTATTGAAGTCACTTGCATTTATATCATGAATGAGTGTGAAAGTACCACGTTTTGTCCACTAGATGCCGCTGTTCCTGCTACTGCCGCCACACCTCTTTATCTATTTTGCTGGTCTCTTGTTTATTGGATCACAGCATTTTCTTTGCAACTTTGGATAGAAAACCATTAGCATTATGCTCATGATTATATACATCCTTTCAATTAAAATGGCAAATGTGGGTGCAACTATTAGCTTAGTTTCTCAGAGATCAATGTTTCAGGAATGGTAATCTTATCTGTTTCTAAGTACAGAAATGATTTCAGAACAATCTAAGATGGTTGGTGACAATCTTATTTCTTGTGCTTTTTGAGGTGGAATGACAAAGCATCTCATTATGTCCTGTATAGGTTCCTGAGCCTGACAGTAACTCGGCAGCCCACAATTATTTTGAGCACTGTTAAAGACATTTCTTCCCTCTTAGGGTCTCGTCTTTCATTATCTTTCTAGTGTACAAGGTCTTTATTTCCCAATGCTCATTGTAGGGTTCAGAGAGCTTCAGCACTTCAGTGTGTAGGAGTGTTACATATTTTCCCCATGAAGGAGACATTTCATTTGCACATTGCATTTTAAGTGACAATGCATCTTGTTAAAGTGTGCTCTCTTT
Source organism: Oncorhynchus masou masou (assembly GCF_036934945.1). Classification (NCBI taxonomy): domain Eukaryota; kingdom Metazoa; phylum Chordata; class Actinopteri; order Salmoniformes; family Salmonidae; genus Oncorhynchus; species Oncorhynchus masou. The sequence continues at coordinate 54,262,502 of NC_088234.1, forward strand.
TTGTACACTAGAAAGAAGATTAAACAAGATAACTTGTAGAGAGAGACGGAAGACATTTATTTAACAGGGCTCAACAAATGAGTGTGGGCTGCTTAGTTACTGCCAGGCTCAAGAAAATATACAGGTTGAGATGCCTCACCAGCCAAAACACTTAAAAGTGGAGGCCAACAACACCAACGAATGAGGTGTCACGTCATATTTACATTCAATATTTCTCAAATGTAATAAAAAATGTTCCAGCAGTTAGAGTCTTTGGTAATGACCATGAATACATTTTCAGTGTGCCTTTTTCGCATCAGATCCATGTGAGCTTGAACCATCACCGAAATCAGGCTTAGCTCAGAAACATTGGTCTCTGTTTTACTAATTGACTGGGATCTCAAGATTTGCAGCATGTTCGATGGAAATGCATGTTTAAAAAGTCCCTTAGTCTATGCTTTTCATCTAGTGATCAGTTATCGTTCATGAGTGATCCATAAGTCCCTAGTTACCAGTGCTTGACTTAGGCAGGAGCTCACCGGAGCTGAATACCGCCACCTCAAATGTTGTACTGCTTGAGCTCCTGTTCCTCTTATAAAATATTAACTTAAAGCTATTGTGGAGCTCCTAACCTAAATATAAACAGTACTGGCACCCAAAATGAGTACCGGCACCTATTTCCGTCCAAGTCAAGCACTGCTAGTTACAGTTACTGACCACGACTGGTGCTGGAATGCTAATGTAGTGCGGATGTTGTAGTGTTCAGCGATGGCATGGTGACACACACGATAGAATAGACAGAATCTGGAAGAGGCTTACTAACACATCTACAGTGGGATAAGAAAACACAGATCTTCCCTTCAGTAGCTCGATAGGGCACATACCTTCAGTAGCTAGATAACAACAGTATCTGGAGGTCTTATATACAGTATGTGCCTTAACAAGAAAGGCACTCTTTGCAGCTAACTAGGCTTTGACCAAGCATGATAAGTGGGGGAGTATTTCTTCAGCTGAATGGGTTAGATTTTTTTTTCTTCCTCCACTTATTTTCCTTCTTTTCTTTGGCTCTGTGCACTCCATCGCTCCAACGAGAGCTGGGCCCTAAGCCGGGGGATACGGGGCTGTATGTAAATCAATTTGGGACGCAGACGCGTGTGGAAATAGAATCAGGGCTGTCAACCAGCGCTGTTTCATAATTTTCTCTTTCTTTCCCTTTTTCTCACTTGCTTTCTCGTACCGCTCTCCTCCACTTTGGCTAGCAGAATCTGAAGTAATAGCAGTGTTTTGCGACATGCTGGGAGAAGGTTTTTCTTTGCTTTGAGAGTTCAAGTCAGGGGGGTTGTGAGAATGAGAGACTAAATGAAAATCACCCAGATTACTGCTTTAAAAGAGCATGAAAGCTGTAAAGAGCAGAGCTGGATTTCAGTCAAATGGTTCAGTGCTCAGGGGGGTTCCTGTAATGGTGAATTATTACATGAGTTGTGGAGTTGCGTGTATTGAAATGGATTTGAACAGCCATGAATTTACATAGAACATTAAATGATTTATGCTGCCAGAGTACAGGTGCAGGGTTTAAATGTCCTATGTTGTTACATCAAACACAATGCCAATCATTGGTTGTACTTTGATGAAAAATATAACTTGTTGTCAGGAATTCAGAAAAACTTGAATCTCTTTGTTGAAAAAAATAACATGTTCTGTCAATTAAGTCGTTATATACCGTCTGTAAAGGTTGTTTGGCTTTTACATGAATGTTCTATTTGAAATTATAAACTGTGTGGTTGAGCCCTGAATGCTGATTGGCTGACAGCTGTGGTATATCAGACCATATACCACCGGTATGACAAAACATTTATTGTTACTGCTCTAATTATGTTGGTAACCAGTTTATAATAGCAATAAGGCACCTTGGGGGTTGTGATATATGGCCAATATACCAAGGCTAAGGGCTGTGTCCTAAGAACACCCCTTAGCCGTGGTATATTGGCAATATACCACACCCGCTCGGCCCTTATTGCTTAAACATAACACTTTAGAAGCCCTGTAAACTACCTCATGTTATGGCATGCATATGTCCGGTCTCCAGGCACTCCGCACTGCGTCAAGCCCTTAGCCGTGGTATATTGGCCATATACCGCACCTCCTCGGGCATTATTGTTTAAATAGCCTCCTAATGAAATTGTCTATCCAAAGTATTTGTTTACTTCAAATGATATTTTCTTTAACACCAAATTGTGTTTGTGATTATCCTCAGACAAAGGAAATGTTATCTCTATCTCTACTGGGCTCAGCAGTCTTGGGTAAAAAGCAGAGATATGAATGTCAGAAGGAAAAAGCCTAGCAATCAATTATAGAAAAGTGGAGGCAACAAACAGATGCTTCACTAAAAGAGGAGGCTAAAAGTGGTGATTTAAAAGTGGTGAGAGAGAGAGGACATAAAGAGGTAGAGCGTATAAGGAAGGAGAGAGGATAGAGAGAAACTAGGAGGAGGTTTAGTCTGGCTCCAGTGCTTTCCTACACTACCTCAGGCAACCTGAACCACACCTATAGTTTTCTCCTTCTGTTCATCTGCACTTCAAGTGCAGACAATCTTCCCAAGGGCACTCTCTATTAGGCTACCCCCTAACTCTCACACCGTCCTTTCTCATCCACTAGTTAAGAGACTCCACACTCCATACCTCACCTAATGCAAAAGCCCAAGAAGAGTGGAGGCTGAAGAAATGTTCAAACAAGGCTGTCCATGGAACATACTGCAAAATCCCCCTTTTTTCTGCAGGAGCAAAACTTCCTCTCATTTTGTTTTTCTAATTTTCTAGGTTTGTACAACAAAACGTGTCGAGTGGTCATGTCCTCAACAAACACTTCTGTTGAAGACGATGTACAGTAACTACAGAGGAGGAGGTTTAAAGTTTGAAACAGCAAAATAAGATGGATGACGGTGGTTTCACCCTCCCTAAGGTTCCATTTAAAGGGTCTCGTTTATCACAATTAACCTGTGTAACACCTATTAAGAAATCGCTAATTAGATGTTAGTCTGAGTTTAATGAAACGCAACAGGCTCTGAGGACTCGGAAATCAATGGTTATTGATTGGAGCATTATGATGACTTGTGTAACAGACCTTTGTGTCTATATGCAGGAGAAGTGGAAATTATTACAAAAGTTTCTGACACCACAAAAGACGCTGGAAAAGTGGGAAAGCAAGAAGTCGGTGAAAATTGCTAGTCTGCTTACCTTAAAGTCGAAACTCTTTCTGTCTGACCAACGAGAATCTGCATTTTCTTTTCAGATAGCAGACAAACACTTTACTCTGACTGAAGTGTACTGCACAGTAGTTTACTCTAGGACATGTGGATAGTTGCTTGTTGTCAACTGGCAGATTTGCTCATAGTTGTGATTGTGACCATGTTGTTTTTAAAAACCCATGTTCCTACCACAGACTGTCATTTATCAAAGTAGACACATCCATTTATCAAACAAGACACGTGTGTCAATCTTAAAATCACCCATGCATTCCACTGTAAATCAACCAAAAACAATTCATCATTGTACGACCCCCCCCATTTTTTATTTGTGACACCAAAGCCATTTCACTGCCTGTCAACACAATTCCATTACTCCCCAATCAGTATGGATAGACCATCCACAAAACTGTTGGCTTGCTGTAGTGTTGATATAAAAAATGCCAGCTGTACATTCTGAATTCATGCTGGGTTCGTGCTGAGGATTCTGGTGACTGTCACGCCGATTGCCACAAGACGAGATCAAAGGCTCTGCCAGATACTTTGAAGTCATCCGCCATCTAAATATAATTTGATTGGCTTCCTGTCCCTCAACAAAAAAGGGCCCCTTGTGGGCAGTCATTAATAAAGGGGGGTGTAATCAAATTGAGCTGTTTCAATGTCCAGGGGGAAAATATATTTCTTGCTATCTTTTCCTTTCTCAAGAGTGTGCTGCCTGGTGAGGAAACTGTATGTCCGAGCTCCAACAAGCGTATGAAGTATCTATTCTTGATGAAAATACATGACATACTATGGTGATTTATTTGATTTTTTCAAAAGAATATAGAAGGATATTGTACATACCAAGAATGGATCTATATCTTTCAAATCACATACTGTAATTGCCTTGACATTGTTGGCCTTGTGAAATTCTACCACACAAAGCTCTACCTCACTAAACAACAACCAGCCATAGAGAACTGGTAGTGTATCGCAAAGAGGTGAAGTAGGCTGAACATGCAGACACCCATGAACTAATACACACCATCTGCCCCGTGCCAAGGAGATGATTACAACAGGATTTCATCATGTCAAACCAGTGGCCGCTGCAGTAATGTATGTCATGGCACCCTACACAAGGACAACTCTGCCAAAGCCCAACTTCCAAACCTGCCCAAAAACCTCCTCTTTAGCATTTGCACAGAATTAGCATTAGCTTAACACAAATCCCTGTCTGGACTCCGAACGTATCCTCTTATCCTGGACATGCCAGTGCCTGTCTATCAAACCTCCTCTCTGATATAGGTCCCCAGTGTAGCTTAATACATTTTCTATTAGACCGTGCCACTGTGGGTTTACTCGCTTCTGGCTTATTGATATTAATGTGATGTGTTGCTAATGGTAAGATAAAGATTGTGATTGATGAAGAAACAACCACCTTGTCATAGGTGAGACTTGGAGCCACAAACAGGAGCGCTAAGCTTCTATCCGGCACTCATTTCTGGTATACCTCCTGAAGAGTTTTTCAATGTCTGACATGATTGACTAATCCCTCCTCATCTAATCCTAAATATTGGTCGGCAGGAAACAGCGTAGGATGGCTAGGGAGCTTCATGGGAGCTTCCTGCTGGAACATATCCCACTGACTGATTTCTCAAATCCACCATCCACCCCAGCACATTTGTTATCGTGATTATGTTAGGGACATTTTTTTTATGAGTTTTGCTCAAATATGGGTCAACATAGTGGGGGGTTATATTTTCTCTGATATTTCCCACTCAACTCATTGGTCCGATGAAGCGGATGCTAAGATAAAAGACTGTTTCGCTAGCAAAGACTGGAATATTTTCCGGGATTCAACATTGAGGAGTTTACCACATCAGTCACCGGCTTCAATAATAAGTGCATTGATGACGTTGTCCCCACAGTAATGTACATACTCCCACCAGAAGCCAAGGATTACAGGCAACATCCGCACTGAGCTACAGGTTAGAGCTGCCGCTTTCAAGGAGTGGAAAACGAATCCGGACTCTTATAAGTAATCCCGCTACAACCTCCGATGAGCCATCAAACAGACAAAGAGTCAATACAGTACGAAGATTAAATCCTACTACCCCAGCTCTGATGCTCAACGGATGTGGCAGGGCTTTGAAACTATCACAAATTAGAAAGGGAAGTCAAGCCGTGAGCTACCCAGCGACACGGGCCTGATAGATGCCTTTAATGCTTGCTTCGAGTCAAGCAACACTAAACCATGCATGATCTCACTCCGTAGCCAATGTAAGACCTTTAAACAGGTCAACATTCGCAAGGCCGCGGGGCCAGACGGAATACCAGGACGGGTACTCAGAGCATGCACTGACTCAGAGCTTGCGTCCTAACGGATATTATTATTTGAATATGAGTATGAGTATTCATTTTTGAGGCCCAAATCATTATAGGCTTATTGAAAATTATTTTCTGAATGTAATTAAAATATCCATGTGATATTGTTTCGTACAAGGATACACCCTGACATTTAAAATTATTAATTTAGTAAAACAACAAACTTTTCAATGTATTTTTATGACGTGAGCACCATAAAAAAGACTGGTAGCTGGATGGTAGCCTTCACGTGTGTAGCATGTTGTATATGTTGGCCAATTAAACCGCCAAAAAGGCTCAATGTGTAGCAAGTGGGAGGAAAGTTCACCAATGTAATGCAAGAAGGAATAAAATTACAGAATTAAAAGTGAGAAAAATTAGAAGGAGTAAGCTACAACGAGTAACCAACAGGTAGGCTGTTGTTACAGTGGGGAGAACAAGTATTTGATACGCTGCCGATTTTGCAGGTTTTCCTACTTACAAAGCATGTAGAGGTCTGTAATTTATATCATAGGTACACTTCAACTGTGAGAGACGGAATCTAAAATGAAAATCACATTGTATGATTTTTAAGTAATTAATTTGCATTTTATTGCATGACATAAGTATTTGATCACCTACCAACCAGTAAGAAGTCCGGCTCTCGCAGACCTGTTAGTTTTTCTTTAAGAAGCCCCCCTCTTCTCCACTCATTACCTGTATTAATTGCACCTGTTTGAACTCGTTACCTGTATAAAAGACACCTGTCCACACACTCAAGCAAACAGACTCCAACCTCTCCACAATGGCCAAGACCAGAGAGCTGTGTAAGGACATCAGGGATAAAATTGTAGACCTGCACAAGGCTGAGATGGGCTATAGGACAATAGGCAAGCAGCTTGGTGAGTTGGCAACAACTGTTGGCTTAATTATTAGAAAAAGGAAGAAGTTCAAGATGATGGTCAATCACCCTCGGTCTGGGGCTCCATGCAAGATCTCACCTCGTGGGGCATCAATGATCATGAGGAAGGTGAGAGATCAGCCCAGAACTACACGGCAGCACCTGTTCAATGACCTGAAGAGAGCTGGGACCATAGTCTCAAAGAACCATTAGTAACACACTACTCCGTCATGGATTAAAATCCTGCAGCGCATGCAAGGTCCCCCTGCTCAAGCCAGCGCATGTCCAGGCCTGTCTGAAGTTTGCCAATGACCATCTGGATGATCCAGAGGAGGAATGGGAGAAGGTCATATGGTCTGATAAGACAAAAATAGAGCTTTTTGGTCTAAACTCCACTCGCCGAGTTTGGAGGAAGAAGAAGGATGAGTACAACCCCAAGAACACCATCCCAACCGTGAAGCATGGAGGTGGAAACATCATTATTTGGGGATGCTTTTCTGCAAAGGGGACAGGACGACTGCACTGTATCGAGGGGAGGATGGATGGGGCCATATATCGCGAGATCTTGGCCAACAACCTCCTTCCCTCAGTAAGAGCATTGAAGATGGGTCGTGACTGGGTCTTCCAGCATGCTAATGACCCGAAACACACAGCCAGGGCAACAAAGGAGTGGCTCCGTAAGAAGTATCTCAAGGTCCTGGAGTGGCCTAGCCACTATCCAGACCTGAACCCAATAGAAAATCTTTGTAGGGAGCTGAAAGTCCGTATTGCCCAGTGACAGCCCCGAAACCGTGTGTGTGTGCAGTGTGTGCAAACCTGGTCAAGAACTACAGGAAACGTATGATCTCTGTAATTGCAAACAAAGGTTTCTGTACCAAATATTAAGTTCTGCTTTTCTGATGTATCAAATACTTATGTCATGCAATAAAATGCAAATTACTTACTTAATCATACAATGTGATTTTCTGGATTTTTGTTTTAGATTCCGTCTCTCACAGTTGAAGTGTACCTATGATAAAAATTACATGCTTTGTAAGTAGGAGAACCTGTAAAATCGGCAGTGTATCAAATACTTGTTCTCCCCACTGTATATCTGAATGGGGTTTGGGAGAAAGTGCAGCATGATGTGGCCACAATTAGCCTAGCTAGCTAGCTTTTCTGGACTACTCCAGTCAAGACAGACACTGTTACAGTGCATTCGGAAAGCATTCAGACCCCTTGACTTTTTCCACTTTTTGTTAAGTCTTCAGACTCTTTGCTATGAGACTTAAAATTGAGCTCAGGTGCATCCTGTTTCCATTGATCATACCTGAGATGTTTCTACCAATGGATTGGCCATGATTTGGAAAGGCACACACCTGTCTATATAAGGTCCCACAGTTGAAAGTGCATGTCAGAGCAAAAACCGAGCCATGAGGTCAAAGGAATTGTCCGTAGAGCTCCGAGACAAGATTGTGTCGAGGCACAGATCTGGGGAAGGTCACTCAGACAGAGCTCCTCTGTGGAGTTGGGAGAACCTTCCAGAAGGACAACCTTCTTTTCAGCACTCCACCAATCAGGCCTTTATGGTAGAGTGGTCAGACGGAAGCCACTCCTCAGTAAAAGGCACATGACAGCCCACTTGGAGTTTGCTAAAAGGCACCTAAAGACTCAGACCATGAGAAACAATATTGTCTGGTCTGATAAAACCAAGATTGAAGTCTTTAGCCTGAATTCCAAGCTTCACGTCTGGAGGAATCCTGGCACCATCCCTACGGTGAAGCATGGTGGTGGCAGCATCATGTTGTGGGGATGTTTTTCAGGGGCAGGGACTTGGAAACTAGTCGGGATTGAGGGAAAGATGAATGGAGCACAGTACAGAGAGATCCTGCTCCATAGTGCTCAGGATCTCAGGCTGGGGCAAAGGTCCACCTTCCAACAGCACAATGACTCTAAGTACACAGCCAAGACAACACAGGATTGGCTTTGGGACAAGTCTCCAAATGTCCTTTAGTGTCCCAGCCAGAGCCCGAACTTGAACCCGATCGAACATCTCTGGAGAGACCTGAAAATAGCTGTGCAGCAACACTCCCTATCCAACCTGACAGAGCTTGAGAGGATCTGCAGAGAAGAATGTGAGAAACTCCCCAAATACAGGTGTGCCAAGCTTGTAGCGTCATACCCAAGAAGAATCAAGGCTGCAATCGCTGCAAAAGGTGATATTTCAGTTTTTTAAATCTAGAAAATAAAAAATGTACAGTTTATCCTTTGTCATTAAGGGGAATCCCTTGTCGATTAATAAAGTGTGTATATATATATATAATTATTATTATTTTTTATTTTTTTTCCATCTAATTAATAGATTTTAGAATAATGCTGTAACATAACAAAACATGGGAATGCATGGTATATGGGATGATAGTGAAATTATAGTGTTTCACAGTATTACTTACCTCCCAGTGTTGTGATTATCTATGATATTCGATTGATTTCTGGGAAATGGGAAAGCGGGAAAGCGGTTCTGACTTTGTGGCTGTGTTACCTAGTGGAAATCTCTCTAATTTCCTGGTTGATAAAATACGACACTGTTCGCTCACTTTTAGTTATTGCAAGACAAAAATGCCTGAATAGTGTAGGGTATCATTGTACAATCTAAATTGCTGTCAACTAGTGGATACAATTTTTATGTCTCCCTGTCTAGTATGAAGGAAGTCGGAGGTCATTTCGCAAGCCAATGCTAACTAGCATTAGCACAATGTCTGGAAATCTATGAGTATCTGGTAGACATAAAAACGGTATCAACAAGTTCATCTGACTCTGGTGAAGTAGATAAAGGGCCTCATTGCCAAAATCCTGAAGTATCCCTTTAAATACTCTACCCATGCATTTGACCAATGAGAAACAGCCCTATCACATCAGGTTCAATTAACATTCAATAGCATGAATTTCAATATCCACATCCTGATGATAAATGTAAATGAATAACCTTAAGCACATATCAATAAAGGTGCTAACATGCCTTACCATAAATACACTTAGGGATGTGAAAATATACATCTCTCAGGGATAAGCTACTGCCGCATTACCCAACAATGAAAACCATGCGCAGGAACGCACTCCATTTGCCTCTCAAATCTTGGACCAAATCAAATTTTATTTGTCACATACACATGGTTAGCAGATGTTAATGCGAGTGTAGTGAAATGCTTGTGCTTCTAGTTCCGACCATGCAGTAATATATAACAAGTAATCTAACAATTTCACAACTCCCTTATACACACAAGTGTAAAGGAATGAATAAGAATATGTGCGTAAAAATATATGGATGAGCGATGGCCGAAAGGCATAGGCAAGATGCAGTAGATGGTATAGAGTACAGTATATACATTTGAGATGAGTAATGTGGGGTATGTAAACATTATATAAAGCGGCATTGTTTAAAGGGGCTAGTGATACATTTATTACATCCAATTTTTATTATTGAAGTGGCTAGAGATGAGTCAGTATGTTGACAGCAGCCACTCAATGTTAGTGATGGCTGTTTAACAGCCTGATGGCCTTGAGATAGAAGCTGTTTTTCTGTCTCTCGGTCCACAATTTGATGCACCTTCACTGACCTCGCCTTCTGGATGATAGCGGGGTGAACAGGCAGTGGCTCGGGTGGTTGTTGTCCTTGATAATCTTTTTAGCCTTCCTGTGACTTCGGGTGGTGTAGGTGTCCTGGAGGGCAGGTAGATTGCCTCCGGTGATGTGTTGTGCAGACCTCACTACCCTCTGGAGAGCCTTACGGTTGTAATCATCACACTCCGAGGGCCCTCACCTCCTTCCTGTAGGCCGTCTCGTCGGTGTTGGTAATCAAGCCTACCACTGTAGTGTCATCTGCAAACTTGATGATTGAGTTGGAGGCGTGCATGGCCATGCAGTCAAGGGTGAACAGCGAGTACAGGAGAGGGCTGAGAACGCACCCTTGTGGAGCCCCAGTGTTGAGGATCAGTGGGGTGGAGATGTTGTTTCCTACCCTCACCACCTGGGGTGGCCCGTCAGGACGTCCAGGACCCAGTTGCACAGGGCGGGATCGAGACCCAGGGTCTCGAGCTTAATGACGAGTTTGGAGAGTACTATGGTGTTAAATGCTGAGCTGTAATCGATGAACATCATTCTTACATAGGTATTCCTCTTGTCCAGATGGGTTAGGGCAGTGTACAGTGTGATTGCGATGGTGTCGCCTGTGGGCTATTGGGGCGGTAAGCAAATTGGAGTGGGTCTAGGGTGTCAGGTAGGGTGGAGGTGATGTGGTCCTTGATTAGTCTCTCAAAGCACTTCATGATGAAGGAAGTGAGTGCTACGGGGCGATAGTCATTTAGCTCAGTTACCTTAGCTTTCTTGGGAACAGGAACAATGGTGGCCATCTTGAAGCATGTGGGAACAGCAGACTGGGATAAGGATTGATTGAATATCTCCGTAAACACATCAGCCAGCTGTTCTGCGCATGCTCTGAGGACGCGGCTAGGGTGCCGTCTGGGCCGGCAGCCTTGCGATGGTTAACCCGTTTAAATGTTTTACTCACGTTGGCTGCAGTGAGGGAGAGCCCACAGGTTTTGGTAGTGGGCTGTGTCGGTGGCACTGTATTGTCCTCAAAGCGAGCAAAGAAGTTGTTTAGTTTGTCTGTGAGCAAGATATCGTGGTCCGCGACGGGGCTGGTTTTCGTTTTCTAGTCCGTCATTGACTGTAGACCCTGCCACATAGCTCTCGTGTCACTGTAGACCCTGCCACATGCTTCTCGTCAACTGTAAATCATCATCAGTGTCTGGTTATTCGTATAGGCATGTCTTTAGATTATGTTACGGAGGACATGCAGGACAATCGTCACATCCACACACTCCTGCCACCCAATCCACCCAAGACTGTTCTCTCTGCTACTGCATGGCAAGCGGTGCCAGTGCACCAAGTCTGGAACCAACAGGACCCTGAACAGCTTCTACCCCAAACATACGACTGCTAAATAGTTAATCATATGGCTACCCGGACTACCTGCATTTGCACTAGTTCTCTTGCACAGACTCTACCCACACACTCACACTATCACCACACTCACACTCACACTGACACACACATACACTACATATGCCCACACACATAATCTGCACGCTCATGCATACAGACTCAGCACACACTCACTCACACTTTCATACATACGCTGCTGCTACTGTCTTATCTATCCTGTTGCCTAGTCACTTTACCCATACCTACACTACCATTCAAAGGTTTGGGGTCACTTAGAAATGTCCTTGTTTTTGAAAGAAAAGCATATTTTGTTGTCCATTAAAATAACATCAAACTGATCAGAATATATAGTGTAGACATTGTTAATGTTGTAAATGACTATTGTAGCAGGAAACGGCTGATTTTTTTAATGGAATATTTTCATAGGTGTACAGAGGCCCATTATCAGCAACCATCACTCCTGTGTTCCAATGGAATGTTGTGTTAGCTAATCCAAGTTTATAATTTTAAAAGGCTAATTGAGCATTAGAAAACCCTTTTGCAATTGTTAGCACAGCTGAAAACTGTTGTACTGATTAAAGAAGCAATAAAACTGGCCTTCTTTAGGCTAGTTGAGTACCTGGAGCATCAGCATTTGTGGGTTTGATTACAGGCTCAAAATGGCCAGGAACAAAGAACTTTCTCCTGAAACTCATCAGTCTATTCTCGTTCTGAGAAATGAAGGCTATTCCATGCGAGAAATTGCCAAGAAACTAAAGATCTCGTACAACTCTGTGTACTACTCCCTTCACAGAACTGTGCAAACTGACCCTAACCAGAATAAAAAGAGGAGTGGGAGGCCCCGGTGCACAACTGAGCAAGAGGACAAGTACATTAGAGTGTCTCGTCTGACAAAAAGATGCCTCACAAGTCCTCAACTGGCAGCTTCATTAAGTAGTACCCGCCAAACACCAGTCTCAACGGCAACAGTGAAGAGGCGACTCTGGGATGCTGGCCTTCTACCTCAATTACCTTGTACCCCTTCTCGTCACATCAACTCAGTACTGGTACTGCCTGTATATAGCCATGTTATTTTTACTCATTATTGTTATTTACAGTGTATTTATGCCTCATGTCAATATTTATTTATTTTTCAATTTTCTATCTTTAACTCTACATTGTTGGAAAAGGATCCGCAAGTCAGTTAAAAACAAATTCGTATTTACAATGACGGCCTATCCCGGCCAAACCCAGACGATGCTGGGCCAATTGTGTGCCGCCCTATGGGACTCCCAATCACAGCCAGATGTGATGCAGCCTGGATTCAAACCAGGGACTGCAGTGTTGTCTCCTGCACTGGGATGCAGTGCCTTAGACCGCTGCACCACTCAGGAGCCTAATGAAGTTTATGAAGCATGTGACAAATAAAAATGTATTTGATTTGATCTTGTCAGTGTCTGTGATATGTACACTCCGCTCACACCTCTTTTCCTTACTGTAGTTTCTATATTCCAGTAGATCTTGTTCCTCTGAATATCCCTGAACTCAGACTCTTGTTTCCTTCATCTCACATGCTAGCAAGGAAACACGTAAAATATGCAAACACTCAATGAAGCACCTAGGGGCTCTCGCTCATTAACATCCTTGGTTCCTGAGCCGAATGGAAAGATGTTCCTGATCTGCTTGCCAAGCCACTAATCCTTTCTAACAGACTTAAGTATAGCACCACAAAACATACTTCTTAGAAATAAATACTCTGTATAGTATTTGAGGCACCGTTTTGGAGGACAGCACTCGGCTACCTACAGACCCAACTACACCTACTGCACTCATAGATTAACTCTTGCTCTCTTTTTCTTTCTCTACACACAGACACCCACACACCCACCTACACACTCCCAAACATGTTCCAGTGACCATCCGCTCTGATGTCACTTTGATTATGCAGCTGTAGAGATGGGTGTTCCTGCAGCTCCTCAGCCAACGCTTGGGGTGGGACTCACCATGTCCATCTGCTCATCGCCTGCAGTGTGAAACATACACACACACACACTAAAATAATAGAATTAACTCATCAGCGATTCTTCAGCGTATGAGTGTACAGTATGTAATTCAAGGTCACACCCAAACCCTGCCCCCGCTCCTCTAGTTTCCCAATGCTGTATATTTTACCTACACCTAATCCCTAACAGCTCACACCTCACTCAGAATACTGTATAAGGCCATTAACCAGAGTGTGTCCTACTTCTCTCTAGTCCTCTGAAAGGGATTGTGTTTTTTATGTGGAGCTGAAAATATACCTGCTTGTGATGTCTCTATTTCCTTTTCTGTTCCTTCCTCTTTTAGGGGCCTGTTTGCGAGCCATTACACTGAGACACATTATCTGGACGATGGCAGTGCAGTCACTGGTGCTCACAACTTTACGGTAGGCTGGAGGTCGAGTGTTTCTGACATTCATGTTTGACTGAACATTGTGTGCTGCTGACTTTAAAGGATGGACCTTTAAAGATGTAATGTAAACGGATGATTCAAATGACCCTCCGGTAATGTTGAGGACACATATCTGAATTATAGACATGGCGTTGGCATCCAAAAGATCAAATGTTATCATCCAGTAAATGGAGAATGACTGACTTAGTTTTCAGTGGGGAATATCTGTACAGTTATTGACATACAGCCATATTTACATGTAGACATACCAATTGGTGAATTGATACAGGGTTAGGTACCTTAAGGGGAGACAGGTATAATATATGTACATTATTGCACAAAGCACCGTGCTTTTAAGTCCTCTAGGACCAGAACATGCTACATTTCAATGGCTGTCAAGGCCATTTGGCTTCGCTCGCTTACAGTTTGATTTACAGTAGTTAGCTACTGTAAGTATGCAGATGCTATTGCCAGGTCTCACATCTTAGTCAACTGAACTTTTGCTACTCTTCCTTAAAGTAATTAGCTCAACTGTTGACGGTTTGACAAAAGGTCAGCACAGCATCTTTTCTAGGCCAGCCTTCAGGTACAACGTGTTGAAGCATTCTGGGATAACCAAGCCAACCAAGCCTCATTAGTGATTTTCAAAAGCATTTCGCTTAGTTAGCAGGCTTGTTCCCGCTTCACAGTTGGAGTGAGATTGGAAATATGACTTAATTGAACCGAGGTGAGGACAGCTTGACAGGTGCTTGGCAGTTGGAAAGGGAAATGCTTTGTGATTTGGCACTGATTGACAATATAATTTCCTCAAAGCTAAACTGTACGAATACCCATTGTTGCATTCTAAATAGTAGGTTGAATGGGTATGCAAAAATGTAAAGTTTTATATTATGTGACATTTCTCAAATTGAGTATGATTTAAATGCCATGACATCATACCCTTTTAGACTTTTCAGATGTTTGACCTATGAAAAACCAACTGTCAAAAAACACTTATTTTGAAAGTAGATTACCTTGTATTTGCCTGCTATTTTCGTTTTAAAAAGGTCACTATCCACAACACAACTGAAAGTATTTATGGACATTATAAAACCATAAATTGGTACGCACTCAAAAAATGAATCACAGTGTCCTAAAGAAAGATGAAGAAGCTAAGGTAAATGCTAAACCTAGCGTTTCCCAATATATGTCTATGGCACCGTTCATGTTTAATGTAATGGAAGTGAAGTGAAGGCCATTAAGCCTAGCTGGTGACTCAGCAATGTATATTATATATTCATAGTAATGCTTTTTCAAATAGTTTCACATAAAGAGTCTCATTCCTTTCCTTTCAGAGGAGTAAGGGAGTCTCTTTTGGAGTCAAGTCAGCACAGCTGAAGTGATTGTGTAAAAGTATGAACTGTGGCTATGGAAAATGCCAGCCTCAAGTATTTCCTCACAGTTCAGTATTGACATTCTGTATTTTTCAAGCAGACTTTTGGCTAACAAATCAGTTGGTCTTGGAGGGATTAGTGTCGACTTGAAAGAAGCCTGTCAGCCATAATACAGAGGTTTGTTTTCACTCCAAACCAGACAGTTCCTCCTCATCATACTGTCTCAGACAGACAGTAGCTACATTATGTCTCTGTACACTCCTTTCCGTGGTTGACCATGGGTGAAACGAAAGATAAGTATACGGTATATCCATTTGAAATCTGTCACTTTTTGACAGCATCCCTTTTGATTTAAACATTCCATACATGTTTGCCCATGGAAGGAGTGGTCAGAAAGTGACATTTCGCACCTAAATGACAAAACATTCATGAGATAAAGGTGCTCAAAGTTGACCCATTTTGCATACTCTACCATTCCATGAGACATCCATGTCTTCTTCACTGGAAAAGATAAACGGTTGAGTTTAATATAATTTAAAAGCTTCCAAACAGGTTAGTCAAACTATTTGATCATTTCAACAACAATTCTTTGGGGAATTTTTTTTGTCGATTTCTTACCTTTAACCTTAAAAAAAAACTCAAATGTGTAAACTCAGATTTAGCTTTCACCCTATTTTACATCATCTGAGGTTTTTGTGTTGTGCCTGCCATCGGTTGAGACAACATGCTCTTGAATACAGGGTGGGTGTCATTTCTATCATATAAATATAATTCATAGAATGGACCTATCCCTTCAGGCCACTGCAATTTAGCTGGTACACCATTGACATTTAAATTGAATAGACATTTGAACTTTTAATTATTACCACAAAGATGGCTGCCGGTTCACACACCGGTGAATGTTAACTTCAGTGGTCATGTCTATTCTATTCTATTCTCCCAAATGTGTGTATATATTATTAAAAAATAAATATATATATATATATAATATATATATATATATATATATGCCATTTTTTATGATTCTACAGATAACAGACAGAATACTTAGAGGTCAGCTACACACACGGATCCCCTCCAAATCAAATCCACCCAAACCCCCCCATGCTCTAACAGAGTCCCACCCCAAAACCATATTTAAAGCAGGCATGATATACAATGAGTAATATAATCACATTGTAAAAGAAATACAAAGATATTATAAAACAAAAAGTTAAAAAATATTAAAAATAATGATACCATTTCTAATTTCGGTTGGTTTATGGAGATGTCAAATTAGCTGAGTCCATGTCTTCTACAAAGTACAGGAAAGGTTGCCAGATATTATATAATGTAATTGAAGATCCCCTAATGGAGTAGCGTGTTTTCTCTAGCTTGAGATGTTGCTTAACTTCCTTTATCCAGTGGTTAAAAGTAGGAGGAAACCGATCCTTCCACTTAAATAGTAGAAGACGTCTAGCTGGAAGAGTGGTAAATATCAGCATGTTGCCCATAGAACTGTTTAGAGGGGCCTCCCGTGGTGCCACTCTATAGAACTGTTTAAAGGGGCCTCCTGTGGTGCCACTCTATAGAACTGTTTAAAGGGGCCTCCTGTGGTGCCACTCTATAGAACTGTTTAAAGGGGCCTCCTGTGGTGCCACTCTATAGAACTGTTTAAAGGGGCCTCCTGTGGTGCCACTCTATAGAACTGTTTAAAGGGCCTCCTGTGGTGCCACTCTATAGAACTGTTTAAAGGGGCCTCCTGTGGTGCCACTCTATAGAACTGTTTAAAGGGGCCTCCTGTGGTGCCCTCTATATAGAACTGTTTAAAGGGGCCTCCTGTGGTGCCACTCTATAGAACTGTTTAAAGGGGCCTCCTGTGGTGCCACTCTATAGAACTGTTTAGAGGGGCCTCCTGTGGTGCCACTCTATAGAACTGTTTAAAGGGACCTCCCATTGTGCCACTCTATAGAACTGTTTAAAGGGACCTCCCATTGTGCCACTCTATAGAACTGTTTAAAGGGACCTCCCATTGTGCCACTCTATAGAACTGTTTAACTTCTTGAAACTCCCCATCCCGGATCCGGGATCGTGACTAAAGCCTCAGGCTCATTAGCATAACGCAAGGATTTCTGAAAATCGCAAATAAAATGAAAATAATGCGCCACTCTCAAGCTTAGCCTTTTCTTAACAACACTGTCATCTCAGATTTTCAAAATAGAACTGTTTAAAGGGACTAAGCTCCCATTTGTGCCACTCTAATAGAACGGATGTTTAAAGGGACTCTCCATAGCAAATGTGCAGTTTTTCAAAAAAATATTATTTGTGTAGGTGCCACGTTTGGCTATGAAAAAAACCTGTATACAGTTATAGCCTGAAATTAGCATAATGTTTAACGATTTCTGAAAATTGCAAATAAAATGAAAATAATGCGCCTGCTCTGCTTAGCCTTTTCTTAACAACACTGTCATCTCAGATTTTCAAAATATGCCTTTGAACCATAGCAATTCACTAATTTGTTAAAGTATGCTAAGCTAGCTTAGCCATTTCCAACATTTTCATAAAAACCAGATAACCAAATAAATAAAATAATTTACCTTTGAAGAGCTTCGGATGTTTTCAATGAGGAGACTCTCAGTTACATACCAAATGTGCAGTTTTTCCTGAAAGCGTCTTTGTGTAGAAAGCTCCGTTTTGTACATCACATTTGGCTACCGAAACGAACCGAAAATTGTGTCAAACTTTTTCCACTCATAATATCGACCGAAACATGGCAAACGTTGTTTGGAATCAATCCTCAAGGTGTTTTTTCACATATCTCTTCATTGATATATCGTTCGTGGAAGCCTGCATTCTCTCTGAATTCTGTGGAAAAATACTTGCAGCTGAGGTTTGCGCACCAATTTCAGGCGCAGGACACCGGGCGGACAACTGGTAAATGTGGTCTCTTATGGTCAATCTTCCAATGATATGCCTACAAATACGTCACAATGCTGCAGACACCTTGGGGAAACGACAGAAAGGGCTGAACTCCTCTGCATTTAAGGAGACAATGGAAAACTGAGCCCAAAAATCCTGCTCATTTCCTGGATGCCGTTTCATCTTGGTTTTGCCTGTAGCTCACGTTCTAGGGCACGCACAGAAAATATCTTTGCAGTTCTGGAAACGTCAGAGTGTTTTCTTTCCAAAGCTACCAATTATATGCATAGTCGAGCATCTTTTTGTGACAAAATATTGCGCTTAAAACGGGCACGTCTTTTTATCCAAAAATGATAAGCGCCCCCAGAGTTTCAACAGGTTAAAGGGACCTCCCATTGTGCCACTCCAAATAATGCAATAAAAGCAGAAGGTTCTATAGGCCTTTCCAGTATCTTAGAACACATCTCAAATGTTGGGCATGTCCAAAACATGTTTATTAAAGTACTGTAGCATCAGATCCTGCTAAAACCCCAAACAGCAACATCAGGTGTCACAAACTCCCTAGAAAGGCCAAAACCTAGGAAGAAACCTAGAGAGGAACCAGGCTATGAGGGGTGGCCAGTCCTCTTCTGGCTGTACCGGGTGGAGATTATAACAGAACATGGCCAAGATGTTCAAATGTTCATAAATGACCACCATGGTCAAATAATAATAATCACAGAAGTTGTTGAGGGTGCAACAAGTCAGCACCTCAGGAGTAAATGTCAGTTGGCTTTTCATAGCCGATCATTAAGAGTATCTATCGCTCCTGCTGTCTCTAGAGAGTCGTAAACTGCAGTTCTGGGACAGGTAGCACGTCCGGTGAACAGGTCAGGGTTCCATAGCCGCAAGCAGGACAGTTAAAACTGGAGTAGCAGCACGGCCAGGTGGACTGGGGACAACAAGGAGACTTCATACCCGGAAGTCCTGAGGCATGGTTCTAGGGCTCAGGTCCTCCGTGAGAGAGAGAGAAAGAAAGAAAGAAAGAAAGAAAGAAAGAAAGAGAGAAAGAGAGAAAGAGAGAAAGAGAGAAAGAGAGAAAGAAAGAAAAAAAGAAAGAGACAATTAGAGAGAGCATACTTAAATTCACACAGGACACCGGATAATACAGGATAAGTACTCCAGACTGACCCTAGCCCCCCGACACATAAACGAATGCAGCATAAATACTGGAGGCTGAGACAGGAGGGGTCAGGAGACACTGTGGCCCCATCCGATGATACCCCCGGACAGGGCCAAACAGGCAGGATATAACCCCACCCACTTTGCCAAAGCACAGCCCCCACACTACTAGAGGGATATCTTCAACCACCAACTTACCATCCTGAGACAAGGCCAAGTATAGCCCACAAAGATCTTCGCCACGGCACAACCCAAGGGGGGGGGGGGGGGCGCCAACCCAGACAGGAAGATTGCGTCAGTGACTCAACCCACTCAAGTGACGCACCCCTCCTAGGGACGGCATGGAAGAGCACCAGTAAGCCAGTGATTCAGCCCCTGTAATAGGGTTAGAGGCAAAGAATCCCATTGGAGAAAGGGGAAATGGCCAGGCAGAGACCGCAAGGGTGGTTCGTTGCTCCAGAGACTTTCCGTTCACTTTCACACTCCTGGGCCAGACTACACTCAATGATTTGACCCACTGAAGAGATGAGTCTTCAGTAAAGACTTAAAGGATGAGACCGAGTCTGCATCTCTCACATGGATAGGCAGACCATTCCATAAAAATGGAGCTCTATAGGAGAAAGCCCTGCCTCCAGCTGTTTGCTTAGAAAATCTAGGGACAATTAGGAGGCCTGCGTCTTGTGACCATAGCGTACGTGTAGGTATGTACAGCAGTACCAAATCGGAAAGATAGGTAGGAGCAAGCCCATGTAATGCTTTGTAGGTTAGCAGTAAAACCTTGAAATCAGACCTTGCCTTAACAGGAAGCCAGTGTAGGGAGGGTAGCACTGGAGTAATATGATCACATTTTGGGGCTTCTAGTCAGGATTCTAGCAGCCGTATTTAGCACTAACTGAAGTTCATTTAGTCCTTTATCCGGGTAGCCGGAAAGTAGAGCATTGCAGTAATCTAACCTAGAAGTAACAAAAGCATGGATTCATTTTTCTGCATCATTTTTGGACAGAAAGTTTCTGATTTTTGCTATGTTACATAGATGGAAAAAAACTGTCCTTGAAACAGTCTAGATATGTTCGTCAAAAGAGAGATCAGGGTCCAGAGTAACGCCGAGGTCCTTCACAGTTTTATTTGAGACGACTGTACAACCATCAAGATTACTTGTCAGATTCAACAGAAGATCTCTTTGTTTCTTGGGACCTAGAACAAGCATCTCTGTTTTGTCCGAGTTTAAAAGTAGAAAGTTTGCAGCCATCCACTTCCTTATGTCTGAAACACAGGCTACTAGCGAGGGCAATTTTGGGGCTTCACCATGTTTCATTGAAATGTACAGCTGTGTGTCATCCGCATAGCAGTGAAAGTTAACATTATGTTTTCGAATGACATCCCCAAGAGGTAAAATATATAGTGGTCCTAAAACGGAGCATTGAGGAACACTGAAATTTACAGTTGATTTGTCAGAGGACAAACCATTCACAGAGACAAACTGATATCTTTCCGACAGATAAGATCGAAACAAGGCCAGAACTTGTCCGTGTAGACCAATTTGGGTTTCCAATCTCTCCAAAAGAATGTGGTGATCGATGGTATCAAAAGCAGTACTAAGGTCTAGGAGCACGAGGACAGATGCAGAGCCTCGGTCTGACGCCATTAAAAGGTAATTTACGACCTTCACAAGTGCAGTCTCAGTGCTATGATGGGGTCTCAAACTGGACTGAAGCATTTCGTATACATTGTTTGTCTTCAGGAAGGCAGAGAGTTGCTGTGCAACAGCTTTTTCCCAAAATTTTAGAGAGGAATGGAAGATTCCGATAGGCCGATAGTTGTTTATATTTTCTGGGTCAAGGTTTGGCTTTTTCAAGAGAGGCTTTATTACTGCCACTTTTAGTGAGTATGGTACACATCTGGTGGATAGAGAGCCGTTTATTATGTTCCACATAGGAGGGCCAAGCACAGGAAGCAGCTCTTTCAGTAGTTTAGTTTGGAATAGGGTCCAGTATGCAGCTTGAAGGTCTAGAGTTCATGATTATTTTCATCATTGTGTCAAGAGATATAGTACTAAAACACTTGAGTGTCTCCCTCGATCCTAGGTTCTGGCAGAGTTGTGCAGACTCAGGACAACTGAGCTATGGAGGAATACACAGATTTAAAGAGGAGTCCGTTTTTCTTTCTAATGATCATGATCTTTTCCTCAAAGAAGTTCATGAATTTAGGGCCTCCCAGGTGGCGCAGTGGTCTAGGGCACTGCATCACAGCGCTAGCTGTGCCACCAGAGACTCTGGGTTCGTGCCCAGACTCTGTTGCAGCTGGCTGCGACTGGGAGGTCTGTGGGGCGACGCACAATTGGTCTAGCATCGTCCGGGTTAGGGAGGGCTTGGCCGGTAGGGATATCCTCGTCTCATCGCGCACCAGTGACTCCTGTGGCAGGCGGGCGCAGTGCACGCTAACCAAGGTCACCAGGTGCACGGTGTTTCCTCTGACACATTGTTGCGGCTGGCTTCCGGGTTGATTGCGCGCTTTGTTAAGAAGCAGTGCGGCTTGGTTGGGTTGTGTTTCGGAGGACGCATGACTTTCGATCTTTGTCTCTCCCGAGCCCGTACAGAGTTCTAGCAATGAGACAAGATAGTAGCAACTAATAATTGGATACCACGAAATTGTGGGGTAAAAATTTTTTTTAAATTAAATGTATTACTGCTGAAGTGAAAGGCATCTTCTCTTGGGGAATGCTGCTTTTTAGTTAGCTTTGCGACAGTATCAAAAATAAATGTTGGATTGTTCTTATTTTCCTCAATTAAGTTGGAAAAATAGGATGATCGAGCAGCAGTGAGGTCTCTTCGATACTGCACTGTCTTTCCAAGCTAGTGGGAAGACTTACAGTTTGGTGTGGCGCCATTTCCGTTACAATTTTCTGTAAACTTGCTTCAGAGCTCGGGTATTTTATGAAAACCAGGGAGCTAGTTTCTTATGACAAATGTTTTTAGTTTTTAGGGGTGCAACTGCATCTAGGGTATTGCGCAAGGTTAAATTGAGTTCCTCAGTTAGGTGGTTAACTGATTTTTGTCCTCTGACGTCCTTGGGTAGGCAGAGGGAGTCTGGAAGGGCATCAAGGAATCTTTGGATTGTCTGAGAATTTATACCACGACTTTTGATTCTCCTTAGTTGGGGTCTGAGCAGATTATTTGTTGCGATTGCAATTGTAATACAATGGTGGTCCGATAGTCCATGATTATGAGGAAAAACATGAAGATCCACAACATTTAATCCATGGGACAAGACTAGGTCCAGAGTATGACTGTGACAGTGAGTAGGTCCAGAGACATGTTGGACAAAACCCACTGAGTCGATGATGGGTCCTGTGTGGCTCAGTCGGTAGAGCATGGCGCTTGCAACGCCAAGCGTCGTGGGTTCGTTTCCCGCTAGGACCACCCATATGTAAAAGTAGTGGCCCCAGCCGACTTGTAAGTCGCTTTGGACAAAAGCGTCTGCTAAATGGGATATATATGGCTCCGAAAGCCTTTTGGAGTGGGTCTGTGGACATTTTCATGTAAATGACTTTTCATGCTATGACTACACGGTCCGATCGGAATTTAGGGAACTCAGTGAGGAATGCAGTATACAGCCCAGGAGGCCTGTAAACAGTAGCTATAAAAAGTGATTGAGTAGGCTGCATAGATTTCATTACTAGAAGCTCAAAAGACGAAAACGTCCGGGTTTTTTTGTAAATTGAAATTTGCTATCGTAAATGTTAGCAACACCTCCACCTTTGTGTGATGCACAGGGGATATGGTCACTAGTTTAACCAGGAGGTGAGGCCTCATTTAACACAGTACATTTTTAAGGCTTAAGCCATGTTTCAGTCAGGCCAATCACATCAAGATTATAATCAGTGATTAGTTCATTGACTATAACTGCCTTTGAAGTGAGGGATGTAACATTAAGAGCCCTATTTTGAGATGTGAGGTATCACGATCTCTTTCAATAATGGCAGGAATGGAGGAGGTCTTTATTCTAGTGAGATTGCTAAGGCGAACACTGCCATGTTTAGTTTTGCCCAACCTAGGTCGAGGCACAGACACAGTCGCAATGGGGATAGCTGAGCTGACTACACTGACTGTGCTAGTGGCAGACTGCACCAAGCTGGCAGGCTGGCTATCAGCCTGCTGCCTGGCCTGCACCCTATTTCATTGTGGAGCTAGAGGAGTTAGAGCCCTGTCTATGTTCGTAGATAAGATGAGAGCACCCCTCCAGCTCGGGTGGAGTCCGTCACTCCTCAACAGGCCAGGCTTGGTCCTGTTTGTGGGTGAGTCCCAGAAAGAGGGCCAATTATCTACAAATTCTATCTTTTGGGAGGGGCAGAAAACAGTTTTCAACCAGCGATTGAGTTGTGAGACTGCTGTAGAGCTCATCACTCCCACTAATGGGGAGGGGGCCAGAGACAATTACTCGATGCCGACACATCTTTCTAGCTGATTTACACGCTGAAGTTTTGTTGCGCTAGGTGACCTCTGACTGTTTCATGCTAACATTGTTGGTGCCTACGTGGATAACACTCGCCAGTTTTATCTTTAGCCAGCACCATCTTCAGATTATCCTTAACGTCGGTATCCCTGCCCCCTGGTAAATAGTGTATGATCGCTGGATGATTCGTTTTAAGTCTAATACTGCGGGTAATGGAGGCGCCAATGACTAGGGTTTTCAATTTGTCAGAGCTAATGGTGGGAAGCTTTTGCGTCTCAGACCCCGTAACAGGAGGAGTAGAGACCAGAGAAGGCTCTGCCTCAGACTCCGACTCGCTGCTTAATGGAGAAAACCGGTTGAAAGTTTCTGTCGGCTGAAAGAGCGACACCGGTTGAGCATTCCTACAGCATTTCCCTCCAGAAACCGTGAGAATGTTGTCCGGCTGCGGGGACCGTGCGAGGGGATTTGTACTAACGTTACTATCTGTACTTACTGGTGGCACAGACGCTGTTTCATCCTTTTCGACACTGAAATTACCCTTGCCTAACAATTGTGTCTGAAGCTGGGCTTGCAGCACAGCTATCCTCGCCGTAATGCGATCGTTCCCCTGTATATTATGAGTACAGCGACTGCAATTAGGAGGCATCATGTTAACTCTTGATACTCCCCATCCCGGATCCGGGATCGTGAATAAAGCCTCAGGCTCATTAGCATAACACAACGTTAACGATTTCTGAAAATCGCAAATAAAATGAAAATAATGCGCCTGCTCTCAAGCTTAGCCTTTTCTTAACAACACTGTCATCTCAGATTTTCAAAATATGCTTTTGAACCATAGCAAATCACTAATTTGTGTAAGAGTATGCTAAGCTAGCTTAGCATTTTGAGTAGCATTTAGCACGCAACATTTTCACAAAAACCAGATAACCAAATAAATAAAATAATTTACCTTTGAAGAGCTTCGGATGTTTTCAATGAGGAGACTCTCAGTTACATAGCAAATGTTCAGTTTTTCCTGAAAGAATCTTTGAATCCTACAGGAGAAATCGCTCCGTTTTGTACATCACATTTGGCTACCGAAACTATCCGAAAATTCAGTCACCAAAACGTCAAACTTTTTCCGAATTAACTCCATAATATCGACCGAAACATGGCAAACGTTGTTTAGAATCAATCCTCAAGGTGTTTTTTCACATATCTCTTCATTGATATGCAGTTCGTGGAAGCCTGCTTTCCCCTCAGAATCGCATGGAAAAATACCAGCAGCTGAAAAAGACGCACCAATTTTGACGGAGGACACCGGGCGGACACCTGGAAAATGTAGTCTCTTATGGTCAATCTTCCAATGATATGCCTACAAATACGTCACAATGCTGCAGACACCTTGGGGAAACGACAGAAGGGCAGGCTCATTCCTCTCGCATTCACAGCCATATAAGGAGACAATGGAAAACGGAGCCTCAAAAATCCTGCTGGTTTCCTGGTTGCCGTTTCATCTTGGTTTTGCCTGTAGCTCCCGTTCTAGGGCACCCACAGACAATATCTTTGCAGTTCTGGAAAATTCAGAGTGTTTTCTTTCCAAAGCTATCAATTATATGCATAGTCGAGCATCTTTTTGTGACAAAATATCTTGTTTAAAACGGGAACGTTTTTCATCCAAAAATGAAATTGCGCCCCTAGAGTTTCAAGAGGTTAATGTTACTACTTAGCTTCGGCTGGTGGAGGTCCTGTAGAACCATGTCCAGATAAAGCGTCCGGATTGAAAAATTTGAATGAAAAAAAGTTGAGTGGTATATATAAACGGAAATTAAAAAGTAAAAACCGTAAAGTTGTCAAGTGGCAAAGTAAGGTTGGCAACAAAACGCACAGCAACACGTAAACAAGTCTACAAGTTGTGACCGGTTCCATTTCAATGCAGCCGATGACCTAATTTAAATTGAATTACATCATGTCTTAGACATATACATGAAGAATGTATTCTCTTAAGGATACTCGCCAAGTTTCGTCTGAAAGTTGTTCCCCTAAATCCTCTTCAACTGATCGCTGCCCACACCTGCCCGCCTGCCTAGCATCACTACTCTGGACGGTTCTGACTTAGAATATGTGGACAACTATAAATACCTAGGTGTCTGGCTAGACTGTAAACTCTCCTTCCAGACTCACATTAAGCATCTCAAATCCAAAGTTAAATCTAGAATCAACTTCCTATTTCGCAACAAAGCCTCCTTCACTCATGCTGCCAAACATACCCTCGTAAAACTGACTATCCTGCCGAACCTTGACTTTGGGCGATGTCATTTACACAATAGCCTCCAACACTACTTGGATGCAGTCTATCACAGTGCCATCCGTTTTGTCACCAAAGCCCAATATACTACCCACCATTGCGACCTGTGTGCTCTCATTGTCTGGCCCTCGCGACATATTTGGCGCCAAACCCACTGGCTCCAGGTCATCTATAAATCTTTGCTTGGTATAGCTCTGCCTTATCTCAGCTCACTGATCACCATAGCAACACCCACCCGTAGCACACGCTCCAGCAGGTATATTTCACTGGCCATCCCCAAAGCCAACACCTTCTTTGGCTGCCTTTCCTTCCAGTTCTCTGCTGCCAATGACTGGAATGAATTGCAAAAATCAATGAAGTTGGAGACATATATCTCCCTCACTAACTTCAAGCATCGGCTGTCAGAGCAGCTTACCGCTCGCTGCAACTGTACACAGCCCATCTGTAAATTGCCCAACTACCTACCTCATCCCATATTTGTTTTTTAGTTTTTTTCTGCCCTTTTGCACACCAGTATTTATACCAGTATTTATACTTGCACATCCTCTTCTGCACATCTATCACTCCAGTGTTAATTGTTAAATTGTAATTACTTCGACACTGTGGCCTATTTATTGCCTTACTTAATTTGCACACACTGTATACAGATTGTGTTATTGACCCGTTTATCCCATGTGTAACTCTGTGTTGTTGTTTTTGTTGCACTGCTTTGCTTTATCTTGGCCAGGTCGCAGTTGTAATTGAGAACTTGTTCTCAACTGGCCTACCTGGTTAAATAAAGGTGAAATAAAATAAAGAATAAATGATGGGACGTGACTAGAGTATGAAGATACAAAGAAATGGGATCTAGGAATATTGAACTTTTGTACTAACTGCTCAAAAGACGCAAAATCTGTATCAATGTACATGTTCGGTGAGGAGATCCCTTTTCCAGACTAGACATGAAACGGCGGTATAATAATGGAGAGAATGTATTGTTTGTTCATAATACTTCCAAATTGTTTGAGAGTATAAAATAGATAATCCAACTCTGCCCAATTGATAACAATATCTCTGGAGTGTCAGATGAAGAGGGAATAAAAAGCATATTATAAAGACTACTGATGTTGAAAAAAGAATGACCATTTTTTATGAAACCAGTTTGATCTGCCGAGATAATGGAGGGAAACTCTGACTCAAAATGGCAGGCAATCATCTTAGAAAGTATCTTTACATTACGATACAGTAAAGAAATTGGCCTATATGAACCACACTCAACAGTGTTTTCTTCCTTTTTCAGAATAAGTGAAATTGTTGAGGGTAAAGAGTTTGAGGAGAATGATTACTCAAATTTGGAAAGCAAGAGAGGAGAGAGTTGATCTGAGATTTTTTTTTTTTGAATTAGCTCTGAAATCCGTCAGGTCCAGGGGATTTACCACACTGCATAGATTTAATTGCCAACACAATCTCTTCTACGGAGAGCTGTTCTTCTAAATCAGCAGCTATCTCAGGTTCAACTGTAGGAATATCTAAGTTCTCAAAAAAGGTGTTGAGTAAGGTAGCATTACCAGCGGATTCCAAAGTGTATAATTGTGAGTAAAAGTTATGAAAGCATGAATTGACCTCTAAATGATCCATACATGTGTTACCCAGCTCGTCAGTTATCTCAGCTATGGTTTGATTTGCGGATCTCTGACGCAACTGGTGTGCTTGCATTTTCCCTGATTTCTCTCCATGTTTATCATTTTTGTATCGAGATTTACTAATTAGATTTTGAGCTTGTCGAGTTGAAAGAAAATCAAATTCTGAAGTGTCAAACATTGTTTTAGTAAAGAGTGTGAATATGCCATATCCAAATCCAAGATTTTATTTGTAAGTTCCTCTAGGTGTGGAATGTTGCACTTCGTTAATCTTGCGATGTACGTAATAATTTGGCCCCTTAGATAAGCCTTCATTGATTCCCATACTGCTGTAGGCGACAGTCCAGGGGTTAGATTAAGATCGAGAAATAGTTCAATTTGAGATGTTATAAAAGCAACAAAGGTTTCTTCTGATAGCAGTAGTGATTTAAGCCGCCAGGGGCAATAATTAGGTTGTGTATTTGGTATAAGTAGTTTCATATGGAGCGGAGAATGATCCGAAATGATTCAAGCTTGGTAATCACACTCGCGATAAGTGGCAGAAATCTATTGTCTAGGAAAAAGTACTCTATACGTGAGAAGGTCTTATGAATTGGTGAGAAAAAGATTACTTCCTAGCTGTGGGATTGTGGAAACACAACACATCAAATATGCAATATGTCTTAAGAAATAGCTGAACTGTAGATACTGTCTCTGATGAAGATGATACCTTAGGAGAGCTATGATCCAGATTGGGCTACAGTACACAATTCATATCACTACCTAGTATTAGGTGGTGTGTGTCCATATTTGGTAATCGAGAAAATACATTTGTGAAGAATGAACTGTTATCCCAATTTGGTGCATAAATGTTAGCCATGATAACAGGTGTGATATACAGTATTCTTACTGCTATAATGAAACAGCCTGCTGAGTCTGCCTCTGCACTTGACATTGCGAACAGTATGTTTTTATTAATTAAAATGGCTGCTCCTCTAGTTTTAAATGAGAGTGGTCGAAAGTGCAGAGATGTGTCTCCTGAAGAAAGGCAATATCTACTTTAAGGTGATTTAAATGAGAAAGAAACCTTTTACATTTCACTGGGTAATTTAAAGATTTAACATTCCAGCTAGCAAAAATGACCGAGCAACCAGATGTCCCTCTCATGTTAATAGGCTTAGCCATGTAAAGTCAGGTGGGAAAAGGATAGATGCCAGATTACAATAACAACTAATCCATTACAGTTTTTCCAAAAATAGCAAAGAAAAACCCAACATTTGTTTGAAGAAGAATTAAAAAACATAAACAAACAATACTCTGAAGTCTGGTATAGAAAAGTAAACCCACCCTGGTCACCTTGGTCACCTAATAGAACAAGGTAATCGCTAATCCACACGCAAAAATATACACACATGATGTGCTTGTAGTGGGGAATACTAAACCTATCGAGAAGAGAGCCCTGCTGAAATAATGAAGGATTTAGAAGAAGTTGCGCATAATAAATAAATAAATAAATAAATAAGAATGACTTATTTACAACCCAAAACTAGGCTGTTTTAAAAGAAAGTATAAAACATTTTATAAATTACATCTTACAGCAAATAGACATGAGCAGCTTCATGGTAATAAAATAAAATGTTAAAACAAAAGGACGTTTGACTCACCAGAACTAAGGCACTAACGTTACCTAATAATAACAATATCAACTGATACCACTGGCAACGCTATACAGTATCTACAAAAGAGAGACTGAGTCTGCAGTGGTAGAAACATTCATCCATTACCCTAATCGCCAAATAGGTAAACATTCAGTAATTTGCTTCATCTGACCTTGGTAGAATATTCGTCTTTACAAAGACCATCGCCTTATGGGGTCTTGGAACTCTTTCTCTGTGCTGTTGTATGTTATATGGAGCCGGGCAGGAAAAGAGAAAAGCTACACCATACCTAACCTTGGTCCGTTTACAGAGCAGACTCTTGACATTGTTAAAGCAGCACGGTCACAAGCAACGCTGGGGGCATCGTCTGAGAAGATAGAGATGGATGCTCTGTTGCATCAAAGTGGGCCTAATTCTCTGGCACGCCGAAGAATATCAATACAATCCTGATAGTAGTGTAGTTTAGCCACAATGACGCAAGGTTTTCTGCCAGGCTTTCTTGCTTGAGAGCCCCGATGTGAGCAGTCTACAAGGATGTATTTATACAATTTGAGGGCTTCCTTCAATAACTTTGAGACCGATGAAGTAGAACTTGAGCCCTGGTCCTCATCTACCCCCATGATCCTGAAATTGGATCTTTGCATATAACCTTGTAGATGTATGAATTGTTCCTTAAGCCTAGCCACATCAGTTTCGAGCTTCTTATCGAGTTTGTAGCGTAGTCGTGTCATCTGAGCATGTTGACAAGCCTTGTTCCATGTCGGAGACAGTTTTCTTAACTGTATCCAGTTCAGTGCGAACCATTGCTGGATGCTTTGTGAGCTCATTCTTGACTGCTTGTAATATCGACTTAATAAAATGGAAGTCCTCACTGAGCGCCTCCTTGAGTTCCGACTTGAGTATAGATGGAGAAGCAAGAATCTCGGCCTTCAAATCCATTTGTTGAAGCACACAAGCTCCTCGTCTTGGGCCTAGTGTTTTCTCTTTCGTCAGTGACTCCGATGAAACGTAAACTTTTTCAGGTTATTCGGCATTTACACATTAAAACAAAAATAAAAGTTGAACAGAGTAAAGCAAGTCATTCAATGGCTGTGTTTCCTAGTTCTTTTTGGGTCAAAGTAAAAAATATATATATATAAAAAAAAAATGCTATTTCAGCATTAGCTCGGAAAAACATGACCTACTCCATGTCTTGATCACTAGCGCCCCCAATTATCTATAGTTCTAAGATTTCAATACAGATGTAGGATCTTAATTTGAGCTAGTTTGCTACAGCAGGAAAATGAACCTGCCGCAAAAGGAAATGTGAATTATTAAGTGGATTATAATTAAAACCTCTTGATACTCCCCATCCCGGATCCGGGATCGTGAATAAAGCCTCAGGCTCATTAGCATAACGCAACGTTAACGATTTCTGAAAATCGCAAATAAAATGAAAATAATGCGCCTGCTCTCAAGCTTAGCCTTTTCTTAACAACACTGTCATCTCAGATTTTCAAAATATGCTTTTGAACCATAGCAATTCACTAATTTGTTTAAGAGTATGCTAAGCTAGCTTAGCATTTTGAGTAGCATTTAGCACGCAACATTTTCACAAAAACCAGATAACCAAATAAATAAAATCATTTACCTTTGAAGAGCTTCGGATGTTTTCAATGAGGAGACTCTCAGTTACATAGCAAATGTTCAGTTTTTCCTGAAAGAATCTTTGTGTAGGAGAAATCGCTCCGTTTTGTACATCATATTTGGCTACCGAAACGAACCGAAAATTCAGTCACCAACAACGTCAAACTTTTTCCGAATTAACTCCATAATATCGACCGAAACATGGCAAACGTTGTTTGGAATCAATTCTCAAGGTGTTTTTTCACATATCTCTTCATTGATATATCGTTCGTGAAGCCTGCTTTCTTCTCTGAATTCCATGGAAAAATACTTGCAGCTGAGGTTTGCGCACCAATTTCGGCGCAGGACACCAGGCGGACACCTGGTAAATGTGGTCTCTTATGGTCAATCTTCCAATGATATGCCTACAAATACGTCACAATGCTGCAGACACCTTGGGGAAACGACAGAAAGGGCAGGCTCATTCCTCTCGCATTCACAGCCATATAAGGAGACAATGGAAAACGGAGCCTCAAAAATCCTGCTGATTTCCTGGATGCCGTTTCATCTTGGTTTTGCCTGTAGCTCCCGTTCTAGGGCACGCACAGAGAATATCTTTGCAGTTCTGGAAACGTCAGAGTGTTTTCTTTCCAAAGCTATCAATTATATGCATAGTCAAGCATCTTTTTGTGACAAAATATCTTGTTTAAAACGGGAACGTTTTTCATCCAAAAATGAAATAGCGCCCCCAGAGTTTCAAGAGGTTAATGGACATTTTCATTTGTGCAAATCAAGTCAAATTTCTAATTGGAAATGACAAACATTTAATTCATATCAAAATGGTTGCTGTCAAAAAGTGTTTGAATTCAAATGGATTTACCCTATACTATAGCATAGTGAAGAACGTCCTGACACAGTTCAAATCTGATTTGAGTGCCATGATGGTGTTTTTTAGAAGAACTGCTACTACCATGGAGAAGTGGAGGGCCACGCTAACTCTGACGTCACTCTCAGCACCTGCTCTGGACTCCGGTAAGTAACACTTCACTCTATAAGATCCCAGCAGCCTCAGTCAGACATGCTGTGTAACTGGCCCTTAAAGCTCTGTCAACAATCAGGTATGAGTGTCCACTTACCCAAGAGTATAGAAGAGTCCACCAGAGGATATAACCGATCCCTAGACAGAGAAAATGGACTTGGTCTGGGCCAACCAGTGATTATTTTTATAACATTTTTTATTTAACCTTTATTTAACTAAGCAAGTCAGTTAAGAACAAATGATTATTTACAATGATGGCCTACGTGTCTGTCCTCTCCTCTGGGCATGTGTCTGTGCCTAATAGCCACCTGGAAATAATAAAGCTGCCTGCCTGACTGAGTGGTAACAGCAACAGAAAGCCTGCTGATGTACGCTTATCTCCTGTTTAATTACCCCAAAACTACAGATGCATTATGTGACGAGAAAACGTTTAATATGCCATTATCCTTTTAACAACACTATAAAAGCCAATGACTAGGAACATTTAGCGGTAATACACCTGAACTAGAAGTATTGCTGTAGCTGAAGAGTCAAGCAATTTGACGAGCAATATGTGGCTTGGCTTTGATGCCAAAACAAATTGTTTCAGAGTTTTGGTTGGCCTAAGAACACATTTCGGGCAGTTGAATCTACTGTAGGTCAGTGGGTCCATTTACATTGACTGAGTTATTGCACTAAGAGCCATTAGTTCAGTCCCTCTAAAAAGCTCAAATCTAAATAATCCAGCCGCAAGAAAGGAAATAAAGATTTTTCCAGTTGAGTTGTTAGGCTGTGTATTAATCCAAAGGAAAGGTAGTAAAGAGGGGAAAAAACAAATGTATCAGTAAGCTTTAAAAATAGCATTTCAACTATAAACAGTTTCCTAGTTACAAACATTTCTGCCCACAAATGCAGTCAATAATCAAGATGGCTTCCCCCTTCCTGACACACTCAAACCAGGGTTACGTTCAGTACGACAGAACGGTGTGCAATGTTAAACTCAACGGAAATGGTACTGAACGACCAGTTGAAAAAGCTGTGATTATTGTGGCCCTTAGAGCAGTTACCATGAATGTAGTTTGCTGCATGAGTTTTGAGATTTCAGATGGTCACACCCATATTGATTCGGCCACAACTCGCCACACCCACCAAACAGGAGCAAATCTACCTCAAAGGCTGTTGAAGAACGGTGCACACCGTTTTGAGGAAATGTGTCGTTCAATACAAACTGTCACACAACGTAGAAAATGTTGAAGGGAGCTGAACACACCCTAGGAAGTGACTATGTGTGTGGCTAGGGAGTGACTGGGGCAGAGCCCACAGCATTTACACATCTCAAGGAACCAAGGAACATTGTGGGTTATACCATATTCAATCAAAACCGGTAAGATGTTTTTTTCTGTGTAAAATAATGTTCAGGTCCAGAAAATTGACCCACTCGCACTGCTCACAGCCAGGAAAGTAAACATGTGGAATTCAGAAATAGTTTGGGTTTTAAAACACATCATCTGCAATGTATTTGCCCTCCTGAAACTAGGCCTGATATGTGATTCATGCCAGACTTTTGGGTTTTATTTGCTAACACCAGATTAAAGAACCACCTCCTTATCATAGAGAAATACCTTAATCATTGACTTGTTTTCCACATAGCTCATGATCATTTTGTATTATAGAATCAGGTCACATACTGCCCTGTCCACACTGCCAATGCATTATGCCAGATCTGTTGAACAGCATTACTGTACCTTGTCTTCCCTTCTCTTCCAGGGGTTTCATCTCACTTCAAAATAAAACCTTCATCCTTGAACCATCGTTGTACCAGAACAATAATAAACACATCATCTACCGAGGGGAAAACCTCAACCTGTCCCCCGGAACCTGTGGTCATGGCTTCAACATGTCCTCTGTTACCCCTGACAACCATCTGAGAAGCCCTTTCAGAACATTCAGTACCAGGGTAAGGCTCGTCATCAACTTCAGCAGCATCTGAGTTTTTCATCCGACCATTCAGATAACCTCCATCAAATACCACTTTAGTAATATTGTAGGATTCCATTAACAACACTGTTCGTGATGAAGCTCCCCGAAAGAATCATTAGATGTAGAAGTGTTGAAAAGGCAGAGCTTGATAATGGATTGATGTTTTAGTTGGTCTGGAGCGTGGGCTAAAGGATGTGTGACGTTGTCGTCCAGATAGCTTTCTGATACCAGCTGTACACAGGGTTCTGGGTTTGATAACGGAGTGAAGAAGAGGCCAACTTTCATGAACGGGGGAATCAATTTATCTGACAACTTACAAGATTCGTAGGAACACTTCTTCATTTCTCTGATGTAATACATGACACCATTTGAAACGGGCTGATATTATTTTTGTTTTGTAATGGGAAGCCTTAGGGAGATGTTAAATGTTCATTTGTAAAATAATGCTTGCCTTTATAGCTATTGCATTAGAGGTAGGATCAAACTTATTTTTACCATACTATTGTTGGTGAAACATAGCTTTTTGTGGCACTAGAATCGATTAAATACAATGACAGCAATTTTTTGCTGTGACTGGACTGATCAGGAACCAGGGCTTAAACTGGATTGGTTTTGTACCTGGATTGGAGCTCAGACCAGCACATGAACCATGGTAGAGATCCAACCTTGGCCTTACTCTCTCCCTCTCACCCTGGCTCCAGAGTCCTATATCAAGGCCAGGGCAGGAGCGAGGGCTCTGCTCCCCACACCAGTCTCCATGTAGCAGGTAAACAGGTCCATCTGCCACTACCACAGTACCTCCATCCACCCTTAATCCTGGTCCTCCCTTTTCCCTCTGAAACAATAACCAAGACACTCACTGACACAGTGAATCAGCAGCTTTCAATGCTAATGCTTTAAAATATCTATGAAAAACACAGGAGTACTAAAATAGGTGAACAAGATATTTCATAGAAAAGCGTCTGCTGTCTGTGTGACTCAGCAGATGAATAATAGGCTTTTTTTTGTGAAGCTTTCACCACTGGTGTGTAGGCGGTTAATGCGAAGTTGAAATCAAAGGTGATGCCGTGACAGAAGCCTTTTGAAAGATTAATAAGCAATGTTTTTGAAGTAGCTTTAACATAAAGAACCCACTGTGGACTCACAGGAAGTTGTACATAAGTGTGCGTTGTTTACAGTGCTCAAAAAAGACCATGGAGCATCTTGAGAAGGGTGGTTAAATTTAGAATCCCATGTCCCCCCCTCTCTCTCCCTCTCTCCCTCTTTCTGCATCACAGAACAAGAGGCACGCTCAGAAAACTACCAAATATGTAGAGCTGGTCATCGTTGCAGACAACAGAGAGGTAATGTATCTATAATGTATTTATAATGCATGTATAAAAGTCCTGTCATCAGCCCTCATCATTACCATGCCTATGTGGTTTGCCCATTCACAATGGCTAGAGATGGGCATGAGAATGTAAGCCACACAGACTTTGCTGCAGAAAATAGGTGAGACTAAGAACGCAAGAACAAATCCACCTTGGTAACGGCAGAATTAGGTCAGTGTGCTGCTGCAATCAGTGTGGTCGTCGGTGGCAACCGTATTCCACAGGAAGTGCTGAATGATTCCCCAGTGGACTAGACAGGAAACAGGAAACGGTGTGGATGCAGAAGAAGGAGAGAAAGGCTCGCACTGGGATTTCCCTTGGCTGCCCCTAGCTGATGCTGTTGACCTGAACTTGAAGAGAGGAGGAGAGAACCCATTTGATTCTTCAGCTCTATAAGGGGCAGGTTGGATGGTTCGGTTAAGTAGGCTTACACTTAGGACACTCAAGCAGGTGGATGCACAGTGGGATGAAAAGGGAGAGTCTGTCTCAACACTGATTGCATTCGATGCCTCTTACATGCTATTTCTGCCAGTGCACATGCTCCCCGTTGACTTGCCAATTGTTTCTTTCCCACTGTGAGATCAGCCCAGATCCAGATTGATCGCAGCTTGACAACCTGTCCGACGTGTTATGCCTTCTCTCTCAGACAGGTTGAAGATACAGGGTATCTGGAACTTATGGGCCCTTACTGCATAGAAGTACCATTATGCTGTACTAGCTTGTGTAAAGGAGAAAATATACATGATGAGGAAAACTGAGAACAAATATTTTCCAAAAATACTTTGTTGAAAAAATATAAATTAACATACTTGTGCCAAAAATAGCAAAATAGCCTTGACTTGGGGCCTAAGGCCAGACACCTCAAACACAGGGTAAAATCCCCATTAACTACTCACATTACTCACATATCTGAGTATTTGGCAGAGTTTAGTAACAGCATGTTACCTCGACAAGCAGAAGATCTGCTTGCCATGTACAATTGAATGGTAATACACTTGAATGGCAATACTATTGCACAGTTGACATTACAATGGCTTACACTTAACTCTAAGGTATAATTAGCACACACATTAGCGTTTACGATAAACTTTCAAAACACTCCTTAAATGGGAGATTCCCCTTAAACGATGTCCTTTGAGGATCCCAGTTCACAAAGAAGGGGATGAGTAGAACAGGTCGGCAGTAAAGGATATGATAACCAGACTCTGGAGAGTTTGTGTTCTTATGAGGCTAACATAAAGAATACTATAATAATGATTATATGATATAAAAATAACAATGATCATAGCAATAGTCATGTTGGAAAAGTTGGTGTACCAAAACAATCAGTCCGTTTGTGTGGAAAGAAATGGAGGTAAATGTCCCGACGTGGCGATGTCTCACGGTCACACTTGTTCAAATGATATTGAACCCAGTTTTCAGTACTGTATATTATGGGCATTATCTTATGCACTCATCCGCTATTCTTGTCCTTCTTTGCTTCCTAACGTCTAATAATGTTAACCTGGTGGTTGTGTGTTCAGTTTCAGAAACAGGGGAAGGACGTTGAGAGGGTGAAGCAGAGACTGGCAGAGATAGCCAATTACGTGGACAAGGTAAAACCTCCACCTCCCAATGCACAGCAGAGATCCATCTTATGTTTAAAATAGAAATACCTCTGGCAGTAAAGATTAATGCCACATCAGGCTAATATATTACTGTCAGTCTCTCACAACTGATTTTAGTCTATCTAAAATTGTATTTTACAGCTATCGATAGATCGCTAGTATAAGGGTCCCAAGCAAGTCATCCATACTACATGTTTATGTAAATCTGTCCAAAAATACATTGTTGGACAGATTTACATGCATCCTTCTACTCACTGGCCCTCTCCTCCTCCTCCTCCTCAGTTCTATAGGGTCCTGAACATCCGTGTGGCCCTAGTGGGCCTGGAGGTGTGGAGCGACGCTGATAAGTGTCCTGTCACTCAGGACCCCTTCAACACCCTGCATGAGTTCCTAGACTGGAGGAAAGTTAAACTACTGCCTACAAAATCACACGACAACGCTCAGCTCATCAGGTGGATGTCCTACAGTACACATGAACGCATAATCACACACATGAAGCATACACTCAGACAAAGAGACACACGCAAGTTCTACCTCCCATACAGTTCAATTCCCTTGTTTGTGATTTGGGATACGAATAGGCTATGATTGGATTATTCGTATGTATTTAATCCCTGAAGTCACCATCTATACCTTTCCTCGATCCCCTTCCCACCAGTGGGGTGTACTTCCAGGGTACCACCATTGGCATGGCCCCCATCATGAGCATGTGTACAGTGGAGCAGTCTGGAGGCATCGTCATGGTGAGTATAAGCTGAACCTTGGTGTTCCTCCTCTATTCAGTCTGATGCTATCAACCGCATTGATATTGTTCCGAGCTCAGCTTATCGCTATCCAGAGGCACCGTGTAAAGAAAATGTGTTCACCGTTCATTGTTTGGTGGAGGGTCGGAGGAAATGATGTAAACACCAGGATATTCACACCCATGTACACACAGATGCAATCACGCGCACACACACACACACACACACACACACACACACACACACACACACACACACACACACACACACACACACACCATCCAAGGTCATTTGAAATAATTGAACCAACCAGTCCAGTTATAAATGTAGGCCGATGTGGGTTTGAGGTAAGTCACAGAGCTTAAACAAGACGCATTCAAATGTTTATGAGGGGTGATACATTATTTGTGCCAGGACATACTATAGGTCAAAATAAACTCACTACCACGCACAACCCACACAGTTAAGTTCAATGAGCAAAGCGAGCTGTGTTTCCATCCCCGCTGTATCACCTGATACCATTTTCCCCACGTGGGCCAGCCCTCTAGCAATTCAAGTTCTAGCCAATATAGCTTCAGCCCCTCTCCATTTGAGTGACAGCTAGCCAGATGTACACACAGCAGAGCGAGAGAGAGAGAGAGAGAGAGAGAGCAATAACGTGATGCATATATCTGCACATTAATGATGTAGTAGGCAACTTTTGTCTCGCGAGCGCTACTTTCAGAACTACTGGACAAAAAGTATACAAAAGTACCAGAAAATCTCTTTAATAGATATGTTTTTCTTCTGGCCAGGGTTGGCTGGATATTTCCAGATGTTTGTTCTTCCGATTACTCACACATGGCGAAGGCTTGGAGCAGGATTACAGAACCATGTATGGAGTTATAGGGCCAAACCTCTTCATATTCCACCATATGTTATAATTAACTCCAACCCTCTTTATTTACTCCACATGTAGGTTGAATTTCACAGTTTGTACTTCACTGGGTTTTTAAACAAATGTTTGGTCGTTAAAGAATACAAAATACAATCATCTTGTATTGGGAGATAAAATATCCCCCTGCATGTCTGGAAACGATATCAGAAAGACCGTAAAACCCTTTCATGACCAAACTAACCCTATCGTGTTGTCCCCATCGCGGCTAGCCTAGAAGGCTCTGACTGACTTCGACTACATCAATTCACTCTCATTGATTCTACAATTACAGTGCTTGTGACGGGGGCACTCAACCGTGATGCGTGCAGTGTGTTCCGCACCATTCAGTGACATCCATGAGATCTCTCATAAACATGACAGGGCTGTGAGAGACATAGCGTTCCTCCTGTAAAACCCCAGGAAACTGGTCCCGTCATGAGGCTTCGTAATCAGGGCCCTCCTTTTTAAAGGGAAAAGGAATGCGTTTCTCATGGACAATAATCAAGGCCTCTGTACAGAACACCTGAAATCAGACTAGTTGTGGGGCTGTCTAGAGACATATGGACCTATGGCTGATTCATATGCCTACTTTTTGTGCCTTGTTACGTCACGTTGGATGACAGGGTCCACATACATGTAGGGGAAACATTATATGACTGAGACAAGTCTTTCTGTCTCCAGTTTCCCCTATTAAATTCAGAGCTTGGTGTGTGTGTGTGTGTGTGTGTGTGTGTGTGTGTGTGTGTGTGTGTGTGTGTGTGTGTGTGTGTGTGTGTGTGTGTGTGTGTGTGTGTGTGTGTGTGTGTGTGTGTGTGTGTTTATACATAATTTATGGCTTAGTGGCTTTGGTTCACCTGGTGTGGCTTAATAAAGACACACACACACATAGTGGGTAAAGTTCCATGGGGAGGGACCTTCATAATTTATACCGTCATTGTGTGTGCTGCTGTACACTCTCTGCACTTAACTGGGCAGCAAGCTTCAGCAGCTGGTCTTACCTTCACTTCTAGTGTTCCCTCACTTTCTTCTCTTTGTGTCTCAGTGTCTTTGCCACTCTTTTTTTCAGTCTCATTCCATTCTCACTCTGCACTCATCTCTGCATTTCTCTGTCTGATACGTTTGTCCAATTTTTCCTGGGTTTCCTCACTCTGCCCTTCTCCCTATCTCTCTACACCCCCTCCCCTCCCTCTGGCCTTCTCCCTATCTCTCTACACCCCCTCCCCTCCCTCTGGCCTTCTCCCTATCTCTCTACACCCCCTCCCCTCACTCTGCCCTTCTCCCTATTTCTCTACACCCCCTCCCCTCACTCTGCCCGTCTCCCTATTTCTCTACACCCCCTCCCCTCCCTCTGCCCTGTCTCCTTCTGAAGGACAGTGGTCTAGCTTATCGGTGCACTAAAATGTCATAATGCAGCAGGTTTATATTGCTCCCCAGCATCTGTCCCCACCGGCAGTAGTGTGTGATTGGGGTTGGTTGGGGCTGGTGAGGGAACAGCAGACAGCCTCCGATGAGCTCCCATCCTCCATGTGCAGAATGTCTAATGACATGTGGATCAGTGGCACCTAATGGAACCACTGTGAGCCTGTAGAGTCAAGCGAACTAAGATAGATATGTAGATGTGTAGTGAACTGTATTACTGTACCTTGTAGCTGTTTACCATTATCTTCCAAACAGTCGATGAATATCCGCCGAGCTCAATGAACTAAATATTGTGCTTCTACTTAGCTATTCCTGCTAGACATGACACAAAGAAGTCATTATACAATAGTTACTAATGGTTTTCAGAAAGATTCACAGAACAAAGTACAGAAATGTGTTTTCTCAGTTGTGTTTTTTCTCCATTTTGTTTTTTCGACAGAATATGAATGTGTTTTTTTTCTGTAGGATCATTCGGATAATCCCCTGGGCGCGGCTGTGACTTTAGCACATGAGCTGGGGCACAACTTTGGCATGAACCACGACACTCCAGAGCGGGGGTGTGGCTGCAGGATGACAGTGGACCGCGGGGGCTGTATCATGACCCCCTCCACTGGGTGAGTGATGCCAATGGTCCAGTCCATTCATATTAATGGATTATCAAAACTGTGTATAAAAATGTGCTATAAAAACTGGATGGTAGGTCAACTATACCAATTCCAGTCAATTTCAGAAAATGGAGGTTTCAGTTTGTCTGTACTGGCTCGAATTGAAATGGTTACATCAACCTTGTAATTTTCATTTTCCGTCTAAACTCTGATAGTCCCTTTTGTCTCATCAATGTGTAGCAGTTTAACTTAGCTTTTAACTCCCAAATCAGGCGTATACTTTACCAGCATGCAAATGAAGTCCCATTCATTCCCCAACTTTTCAGAATAAATGAGCTACTTTTTTGAACCTTGTGTTAACAGACCATATAGACAAGATGAATCCCCTGCCGGCTTATACAGGGTTATCTCATGTAAACACTAGCTCCCTGTGTGTGTCATTGTTAATGTGTGGATGGTCATGCATCTTGCTGAGGGCTGGGACCAACCTCCCAGCCTGAAGACAGAGAGGCTGCTCACAGATTCTCTCCCCGTTCCCAGCCTGGGATCTCGTGATAATGCAGCTGCCGCGAGTGATGGACCATGTGACTGTTCCTTAGTAAACAGTAGTCAGATAAGGTGTACCCTGCGCGTATTATGAGATTTCACCCTTGATCTGATGGCAATTTGTTTTATCTGATGAGTGGACTTGCAGACGGATGGATGTGTTTGGGATGTATTTTACAGCCTTGTGAGAGAGGGAAGGAGGAGGGAAAAGGGGAAACTATATGTCAGGTAGATAGACAGACGGGTGCCCAAGCAGTGGAGTCTGTTATTGCCATCAGAATTGGAAATGTAGAAATTCAGCTGCTTCCTGAGCAGTACATCCGAGGGGGGCTTAGTTAAAGGACGCGTCGCTGCCTCCTGTTCGGAACTGTGCCGCTGAGGATCATGGGTAGGATCTGAGGGTTGTGGGCGGCAGTGGGACGCAGCTGATTCACAGCCTGTCGACGACGGCCCCTCTTGTCTCAGGGCTTGCTGTGTTTTCACTGGACCAGGCTCTCACCGTTGTCATTGGAGCCAGGCCATGAAAAACATAGTAACACAATTCTCAATGATGTGCTCATAAAACAACATAGCGACCCACTGGGAGGAAACCGCACAGGGCTTGCGAGGGCATCCTTCGAAAATGCCAGCAGGTCTTTGAATAAGCGAAAGACATTATCCGCCCTTCGAGTGTCAGCCAGAGAAAATAATACGACCTTTTACCTAAAAAATAGGCCAGCCGAAAACTGTGTGCACCAGTTGGCATTGAGCTCATTCAGTTATCCTCATGCAACATGAATAGAAAAAAATTGGGTAACTTTATTTGGATAATCCATCTGTAGATGCTCTACAGACTATCAGTAACATTTCAACTAACCCTAACCTTAACCCTTATCCTAACCCTAAACGTACCTCTTCCCTAGCCCTAACCCAAACCCTTATTCTAACCCTAATTGTAACCTTAGCAAGCAGAACAAAGTGTGACCGAAAATGATCCATTAAGGCATGAAATTAATGCATAAGCATCCTTCACCACTATTAGAGTGTGCAGGACCTTAACAAGTACATGCAAAATAATCTTAGTTAGTTTTGGGAGACGGCTATTGCATATGTTAAAACACAACATGTGCTTTGATTGATACACTTTGTGCAAGACAGTTCAGATAAAGCAATACTGTACTACCCTGTCTTTTTCTGAGGGAAGACATTGTTTCTCTCTGTATGTTCTACTCGAGAACCTCAGGGCTAAACCCCAGTCAGAATAGAACTCAGACAATGCCCTATTTCAACAGTATCAAGGACCAATGGGAACAATCCTTCATCGTCCTCAGTTCACTTCAGCTGAAAGGCCACTGAGCACACATGAGACAAGAAATAAGGCATAGCAACTGACATTCTGTCTTAGTGTGTATGCTGAATATACACACTGTGTGTCTGCATGTCTGTGTGTGCGTGTCTGTGCGTGTGTGTGTACACATCATACACCAATAAACACACAGTACATCAGCTGGATATGCAATGCCTTATTTCAGCCAGTCAAACACATCCTCCTCCGGGCTGAATTTACAGTGGCTTGTTGACAAAACCAGTCATTTCAGCAATCCAATCCGAAACTAATTTCCTCCTCACCGTTTTATGCCTTCTTTACCCACAGTGCACTCTGTCTCTATCTATCTCTCAGTCCTGATGCATTCTCAGAATGTGAGGAGCAGGCAGACAGTGAACCCTGTGTAGCTGCCTGGGTGTTGTGTCGGGGACATTCTTTAGTCAGACTTGCTAATGGAGCGAAGGACAGGCTGCATCTAAATGACGTGATTATCACTGACGCTGCCAGCTGTAATGAGGAACAGGGCTCAGAGTGAGATCCACAGAGGAGGTTTTTACCAGGCTAGACAAACACTGAGGGAACTGTGCCTTTTTTATTTACAGTGTTTTATTTGTTATAGAAAAACAGTGCGAGAGATAGGAGGGAGAGAGAGAGAGACAGAGATGTGGTGGGCTTGCTTAGTGGGGATATAAAGTTAGGGGTGTTGTTTGAATACAGCACCTACAGTAGATCCCAAAGAGAGATGTGGTGGGCTTGCTTAGTGGGGATATAAAGTTAGGGGTGTTGTTTGAATACAGCACCTACAGTAGATCCCAAAGAGAGATGTGGTGGGCTTGCTTAGTGGGGATATAAAGTTAGGGGTGTTGTTTGAATACAGCACCTACAGTAGATCCCAAAGAGAGATGTGGTGGGCTTGCTTAGTAGGGATATAAAGTTAGGCGTGTTGTTTGAATACAGCACCTACAGTAGATCCCAAAGAGAGATGTGGTGGGCTTGCTTAGTGGGGATATAAAGTTAGGGGTGTTGTTTGAATACAGCACCTACAGTAGATCCCAAAGAGAGGTGTGTTGACTTGCCTCCAGATTTGAAGTACAACAATACTTAGAGCAAGAGCTGAGAAAGCCACAGGGATGGTGTTTGATGTGGGGGCTTAAAAGTGGATAAGAGCATCGGACCAGTAACCGAAAGGTCGCTGGTTCAAATCCCTGAGCCAACTAGCTGAAAGGCACTTAACCCTAATTGCTCCTGGAAGTCGCTCTGGATAAGAGCGTCTGCTAAATGATTCAAATGTAAAATGTAAATGTGGGTACTTTTCATGCTAGTGGATTGTGTCATTTGTGGCAGGTAGTGGTAGTCCCAGTTAGGTGGCTGTATCATGTGTAATTTAGAAGAGCCCAGACCCACAGCAGGGTGTAAAAACTGGGCTGCACACTCATGGTGAACCTCTGGAGAGGGGGACAATTACTACCAGTGTCAAGGTAGGATGGAAATTGAGGGAACATTACTAATTATGGGGTTGGTTGACTGAGTTGAGCGCCAACATGCGTCCGTGCATCTGTGTCTGTGAGTAACAGTATACTTTTACGTTGTGGAGAATCTAGAGAAAGTTGGTGGTTGATGAGCAGATGTTTTCGGGTAATGCCCTGGGCTGGATTCGAGGGGTACACAGTTCCCTTAACTGTCTGAGTGGACCAGTGCCAACACTACAGCATAGTTCCACATCTGCTTAAAGGTTAGACTGGTCTCACCAACATAGTTAGTTTTGGAGCAAGGTTTCGAGGCGCAGATGGCTGTTCTAGTCTCCTGTGTAAAGAGACCCAAAGACAGCATGGTGTTTCACTCCCACAGAGGAAAACATCCCGTTCTAGTACCTC
This sequence comes from Oncorhynchus masou masou, assembly GCF_036934945.1. Lineage (NCBI taxonomy): Eukaryota > Metazoa > Chordata > Actinopteri > Salmoniformes > Salmonidae > Oncorhynchus > Oncorhynchus masou. Next base: position 54,306,753 of record NC_088234.1, read on the forward strand.
CATTGTCAACAGACATCCATGCCAGCCCCCTATCCGCCGTGGCATTTACTCAGCCACTGAACCCAGTGGCTCCTTGTTTGACTTGATCAGACTAACAACAGTCTTCTGGGCCCACTGATGTAGGCTAGATTCAGAGAAGCGCTACTGTTAGTCACCAGCGGTAACAGCCCAAACTCTGCCTCAGTACAATGTTGCCATATCAGTGTGACTGTGATACCTCTGCATTTGTGACATGAGCACAGATGCAGATGGTCCCAAAATCCTCTATGTCAGAAGTCAACGGAGACTTACTAGGCCTTGTTGTTGTTGCTGCAGAGGAGGAGACATGTTACATTGGCAACATGAAAATGACTGCAGATTGTTCTTCCCCCCTTTACTTTCAAAGAATTCCAAGAAGAAAATGGTAATTAATTCTGTGTAATTTCCTATAGATTAGTCCTGCTGACGAAAGAGCACATCAGATGATATCCATTTGCTCTTTCCATCTGTGTGTCTGCCTGGCATTGAACTCCTGTTAGTAATAACAAAGGCTGTCAGCGTTTGAGCCCCGGGGAGTACAAAAGATGCTGTCTGTCATCATTGCCACTGCTCTAAGTAAGATATGAACGACCATTCATCATATAAGCTATCAAGGCGTGATCAGAATATGAATTAGCTTCTGTGTCAGCTTTTATGAATAACCTTATTTACTTGTGAAATAACAACTCCTATTGCCTCTCATACTGGCTGTCAATCAAGCCCTGCAAGATGACTATGTTTGAAATGGATATACTCTAACGAGCAATATGTGGCATCTGCCCCAACGCCCCAACACCTCCTAGTCCTAATTATAGGTCTACATTGCTTGACTGCTCAGGGAGCAAACGTGGGCGTTTTTTAGCTAACGTATAGTTCCTCGTAAGATCATTTTCTGGACTGCGTAGCCGGCACGTGGCATCAGCTGTAACAACAGTCACTAGGGTGTAGGGGGATCCACATTCCATAGCTGTATTAAAGGACTAGAGGGGACTAGCGAGCAGGGCCCACACCTCTCCCTAGGCCTGCTGGATCTTCTCTGGGTGCTCAGCTGGGTAGGATATGATGGACGGTCTTAGGCTGGTCGCAGCAGATTGCTTTGTCTGCTTGTGGAGTTAAGTATTGTGTTTTTCCCCACACAGATCAGGGGTCTCCACCACTCTGGTGTGTTATCAGCAGCAAGCATGCTATTTACGAGGGCCTGCTCAGTGGCTTGGTGTAGGCCTGCTCCATCTCACTTTGGTTCTCCCCTAAAGAGCAGCCAAGCTCTGTGTAGTTTGTAGACCCTGTTCTTTTGAGGTAAACATACTTGTGTGGAACCAAGTGGATGAATGAAGCAGACAGGTTGGCGTGGTGCTGGTCATCACTGGGAGGCGAAGATACACTTGATACTCACAGAGGTGTTTCAGAGGTGATGGGTGGACTGTGTAGGACAGCACGATGTGTACTCCCAGGGAGTTGTAGTGAGTGAGAGTTCATTGGGTTTTTCCTCAGTAGTAAGGAGGGGGCACAGTGTGTTTCCTGGCTAGCTCCCCTTATCTCTTGGCCCCTAGCGGGCCCACTAAAGAGTGAACTGATGACAGTGCAATGTCCATAGAATTACAGCTGCCAAATCCCCCCTAGGCTGAGGAGAAGCATCACAGATGCCCTCACAAACCTGATGCCAAGTTTTAGCTACAACCCGAGTCTGTGTCACGTTAAAAGAAGTGATTCTGTTTAACGTCAAGGTTTAGCCTCAAACCTTCTTTTGTCCACACAATGTCAAGTTTACCAACCTGGTCCACCCAGTGCCAAGACTCTCAGTCCTTTTAGTCCTCTGACTCCTTGAAGCGGTCATGTCTGATGTCAGCTGTTCCACAATTCCATGCCAGCGGTCACCCTCCTGACCATCTTGCTCGGCCCAAACCAACGTCCTAGTTTAGTACCAGTCCTTCTAAACCTCTGTTGGTCTTAAAAAGGCTTTTGAAACTGCCGCCTGTCCAAAGCCAACCCTCCATCATCTTCATCACTCACAACACCACTAACTCTCAGATACCAGGCTTACTCAAAGCATTTTCTTTTGTGCCAGTCGCCTGTGCCAATACCACTCCTTCATACTCTATCATTAGCCAGTTTTACATACTGAAGGTGAACCAGCCTAGAGTGAAACAGTAAAGTGGCTATATAGGCCTGTGTGTCTCTCGCTCAGCCCACCTGCTGCCATTTCTAGTACTGTTATTACAGATTTGTCACGTCCAGTGTTCTGTTCTTTGGCTTTAGTCTCCTACTGTCAGAGTTGTCAGGGTGATGGGAGGGAGGTTAGAGGAGGACAGGGGTTGATAATGAGGTGAAGCAGCAGTGTGTATCCATCTGTCCTGTGGTTGGTTGGTTGTTCGGTACGTACAGTACAGCCTGAGGAAAACACTCTGACAGCACAGAAACCCCAGGGAGGACAGCTGTTACAGACATATTTTTTGTCCACATTTAGGATGTTTTTATTTCTTACTTTCCTACTTATGTATACATACAGTTTACACTATATAAATATATCGCCTGTCCTCGGGTTGCAACACTCACTACCGAGTTCCAAACTGCCTCTGGAAGCAGTGTCAGCACAAGATCTGTTGGTCAGGAGCTTCATGAAATTGGTTTCCTTGGCCGAGCAGCTGCACACAAGCTTAAGATCACCATGCACAAAGCCAAGCGTTGGGTGGAGTGGTGTAAAGCTCGCTGCCATTGGACTCTGCAGCGGTGGAAATGTGATGAATCTCGCTTCACCATCTGGCAGTCCTACAGACGAATCTGGGTTTGGCGGATGCCAGGAGAGCACTACCTGCCCCAATGCATAGTGCCAACTGTCAAGTTTGGTGGAGGAGGAAAAATGGTCTGGGTCTGTTTTTCATGGTTCGGGCTTGGCCCCTTAGTTCCAGTGAAGGGAAATCTTAACACTATAGCATACAATGACATTTTGAATTTATTTTTATTATAGTTTGTTTTACTTTCTTACTTATGTAGACATACACAGACTGGTAAAAAGTCATATAGAGATATAATGTACTGCATGTGGATAAGGTCTAATCATCGTGTTAAATATTCTTCACTGCAATGTATAAGCAAATATTATGTTGTTGTTGAAGACACACAGACAAATTCTAAGAGGCATGCGTCATTTTCCCATAGCCCGTCTCTTCAAAAGCCTGTTGCTTCAAACGGCCCAGATTATCCAACCTCCTCTGTGATCGAAGACTAAGGTCTGCCTGAGCAGCGGATAAATATTTATGAAAATAAGTAGCTTGCAAACCATGCTGCATCTTTGTTGTAGTGATCATTTGTTTGTTTGTGTGTCTTTGTGCTTATGGAACTGTGTCAAATCGGAACCTATCTGATGTCAGTAGACCGTTAAATATGTGCCGAGGCCTTATGAATGAACAAGCCAGCAGAGCCTTTATAGTTTCAGTCTGAGCTCTGTCTGGGTACGCTACTTTCTGGCATGTGTACATTTACTTGTCCTAAGTTAACCTTTAAAGGCTTAAACATATGAGCATACTTTAACCAGGAATGACAAGCATACAGGAATGAATCAGGTCACGTAATAGAGCCTGTTGGACTATTCTATGGAAACTCTGACCTTGAACACCAGGAGCTTGCCAGATTGCGTGTGCCCATGTCACAGGTTTGTGCCCACAGTTAGTTTAATGTAACAGTGTATCTGCATAGCAACACTTTGCACTCAACAAGTTTCCTCTGTCTTTATCCCTCAGGTACCCATTTCCTACGGTATTCAGCACCTGCAGTAAGAAGGACCTGGCAGCCAGTCTGGAGAAGGGAGTGGGGATGTGTCTGTACAACATGCCTGAGGTCAAGGTGCTGTACGGGGGACAGAAGTGTGGCAATGGATACGTGGAGGAGGGAGAGGAGTGTGACTGTGGAGAACTGGAGGTACAGTAAGATTCAACGGCACAGAACGCAGAGAAGCAATTATTTCTGTTATATTATATTGTAGCTATAGCTACCGATAGCTTACATGCTGACACAATGGACCAGCAGTCACTATCCACACTAAAGAACACAGAGAACTACAACAAACCATTAACACCCGCAAAGAATTGCAACAAATGGCACACAGTAAATACAAGCAATCACCCAGAATACAGCACAAGAAAATTTAAATGTTATACACGTGTAGTTGCATGCCCTACTGTCAATGTTATTTTGCCACAAAGGCAATGACATAGATGTGTAAAACGACTCCATGCATACAGTAACACAACAAACCACCGGAGAACCTAAGCCATTTGCAACTATTTACCCAGACCCTTCTCCTTGTCAGCCTCCCATATGTGCCGAGCACTGGTCTGATACTGTGCCATGATGATGTCACGTCCTGTTCATTTGCTCATTAATCAAGTGAGCCGTCCAAATTTGTGACAATCCTAACAAACAAGAGAGTAATCAAGGCGACGTGGAGCTTTCTTTGTCTCTGCCATCAAAACAACAGAGCACTACACTGACATGGTTGCCATGGGAACTGAAACAAGTCCAAACCAGTCCAGACCCACATCTGGGGAACAGGTACTGGAGCAGCATACAGCATCACTCTAACTCACAACCATTGCAGCAGCTGCTCTCACATCCCACAGAACATGAGAAATCCCTCTGGCAATGTGCTTAGGTGTAACTCTTCAAACAGAGCAACAAGAAAGCAGGTAATTAACTGGATGTGAGAGTGTTGTTGTCGTCTTCAGGATGGTTAAGGACGCCATTAGGGAGGCGTTTGATGAAGATGCATTTGATATGCAGACAATTGAACTGTTTTAGCATTCCCATTCCATCATACATTCACATAATCCTCTCTCTCTCTGTAGATACATATCCACTCCTCTCAGACGTCTAATTTGCTGTGGCATCCAGTGGCTATGCTAATAAACATATCTCTGTTCTTGAGTCTACTCCGATGATACACACTGATGTCATTTTGGTCTCAAGTGTTTACAGATTTATCAAGTAATGATGGGACCAGAATCCCCTCAATTACAGTATGAGGTATTTCCAATCAGGCAATGATTATAACACCCTAATACCAGCTGTGTGGTTTGGAATACTGCTGTTCCATTACCTCTCTGTGCCCCTCCGTGACCCAGTGACGTCACCAGAGGCCTGGTGTGGTGGGCCGTGGTCCCAGTTGGACCGGGGGATCAAAGCACCCCTCTCTTCCCACGAACAAAACAATAGGCTGACGTCAGGCCACAAGAGCACAGCCAACCCCATAAAACTCCCTTCCACAGAGCAGCAGTGGCCAACTAGACCACCTCTAGTCCTGACCCATCAGCATCAACACCTTGTCAGGCAACAGAGTCAACGTACCAGGGTCTTGTTGGGAAGTGAAGACGAAGAAGAGATGGTGTAGCCGGGACTCTGTTGTGGCCTGGAAAAGGAAGTTGATGGCGTTTGTCCTCTAATGAAAGGTTTTTAACGCCGTTCTGTGCTCTTTCACTCTGTCCTTCACTTAATCTCTTTAATTAGCCTTGTACTTTTACCCCTCTCTCCCTCTCAATCTCAATCCCAGTTCATTTCTCGCTCCATCACCTCGTCATTCACTCTCCGACACCTATCTGTCTCTCTCTAACCCCCCCTTCGCCCTCTTCACCTCTTTCCCTCTGTGGCCAGCTCTCCATTTCCTTCCATTGTGTTACATGTTTGTAATCTCCAGGACTCAGGGGCCTCAAAGCTCACCAACCCCAGCTCACCCCACCAGCCACTCAATTACCTCTACAAGATCCTTTCACTACCTTCACCCTCAATGAAACCTCAACCAAAGCCCCCTTAACCTACCACACCCCCTTCCCAACCTACAATACACCATCTCAATCACCACAGCTGAGCTTGAGCTCTGGAACTCCCCATCCACCCACCCATTGTATAGACAGGCAACACACGGGACATCAAAACATAATGTTGTTTTAACAACAGAGCCAACCACAAATCCAAAACATATGAGCTGAAGATATGTTTACCCTGACGGAGAATGGTCTCTCTCCTGTCTGACCCCTCCAAGAGAATGATCTCTCGCCTGTCTGACCCTGACAGAGAAGGGCCTCTCTCCTGTCTGACCCTGACAGAGAATGGCCTCTCGCCTGTCTGACCCTGACAGAGAATGGCCTCTCTCCTGTTGGTTTGTTCTGTGCTATTGTGTCTCCAGGCTTTAGCTCACAGTGTTAAGGGGCTGCACTGCGGGACTCCAGGGCTACAGTCAATGGATTCCCTACAGGATGTGGTCTCCCTGAGCTGGAACACTGATCTGAGATGGACAAAGCAGCAGCAGCAGAGAGTTGGGGGTCCAGACCATTAATCAGGTCCATGTGTTTCTTTGTTTTGTGTCACTCAGGAATGCATGAACCCCTGCTGCAATGCCACCACCTGCACCCTGAAGGGAAATGCCGTGTGCGCCCACGGACAGTGCTGCGAGGACTGCAGGGTACGACTACTCTTTCTGTTTCTCTTTTTATACCTCTCCCAACAGTCTTTCTCTTTCCCTCCCTCTCCCTTGCACTTTTGCTCTCTGTCTCTTTCTGACTCTTTCCCTCCAAGTCAAAATGATAAAGAGTGGGAATCTAATTATCTCTGCTCCATTGACAAGTATTACACAACCATGTGTTTACAGTAAAAAATTAAGACATTTCGTTTCCAGGGACTTTTAAGCCAATACATGAAGCTGTATTCAAGCACAGGGCCCTCACAGTGTGTGTCTGTGTGTCTGTGTGTCTGTGGGCTGGCTGTCGGGGGTGTTTGTTGGTGTTTGTGCGTGTATGTGTTCTCTCTGCAGCTGAAGCCTGCTGGCACACCGTGTCGAGAGTCCAGTAACTCCTGTGATTTGCCAGAGTTCTGTACTGGTGCCAATCCCCACTGCCCTGCCAATGTGTACCTGCATGACGGTCACTCCTGCCACAACGTGGATGGATACTGCTACAACGGCATCTGCCAGACTCATGAGCAGCAGTGCATCACGCTATGGGGACCAGGTCAGTAGAGCGCCACAAATGATCAGGACCACTTGATGAAAGTCTTCCATGTTTGGAGATCTAAGATGAGTACATCCGTAACTTTCCTTAACATGTTTATTGAAGTAGCTAAGGAAAAACTAATCCTCGCTCATAAATCACCCTTTCTCTCTCACTCTCTCACTCTCTCTCTCTTGCTCTCCCCCCATTTCTATCGCTCTATATTCCTCTCTCTCACTTTCTCCTGCAGGAGCCAAACCTGCCCCAGGGATCTGCTTTGAGAGGGTCAACTCAGCAGGAGATCCTTACGGGAACTGTGGGAAGGACTCCAAAGGATCGTTTGCCAAATGTGAAGCCCGGTAAGACTGAGCAGCTGTTGTTATGTATGTCATGTCTTCGAAGCAAAAAGAGCTAGCTAGAAAGACAAATGAATAAAGCAACATTGTTTATCTGAATTGGTATTATCAAGAGTGCCATCGACAATCAGCATGGCACATTAAATGGGACAAATGGCATAGGAATCATTAATAGAGAGAAAAACACTATTTGGAGATAATGAAGGCTAATTACAGTTTGAAGTATTCATGAAGCACTTTATGCTATTGTTCTTAGATCTCCCATGGGTGAAATCTCTAATCAAGCATTTGTTAATTGATGTAATTGCTTTAATGACTGGAGCACTGAGGGAGTCATTATTAGGGTGAGACGAAGGCTGTCTAGTCTTTCATCTTTGGTTATAATTGCACACAATGTCACACGTCGGAAAATGTCAATGTTAAACTTTATGCCCTGTCATTTATCTTGCATGTGTGTTTATGTGTCTATGCGTGTGTTGTTGTTTTTTTACACAGAGACGCAAAGTGTGGCAAAATTCAGTGTCAAGGAGGGGCCAACCGGCCGGTGATTGGCACCAATGCCGTCTCCATAGAAACCAACATCCCTCTTCAGGAAGGAGGGAGGATCCTGTGTCGGGGAACCCACGTCTACCTGGGTGATGACATGCCCGACCCTGGACTGGTTCTGGCTGGCACCAAGTGTGGAGAGGGCATGGTGAGGGTACTCTGTAGGGCACTGCAGCTGTTATCAAGCAGAGCGAGAGAGAGATTACCGTCCCCGCTGGTGGGAATGCTAATGCCCACGCTTGTCTTTGGCCCAATTCCAAACCAATCACTTACTTTCATTTCTGGGATCAGTTGAATTGAGCCCCTTACGAAGTACATTAAGTAGAATAGATAGCAGATCTCGGAAGATATGCTTTCCATTCAATAATTAACATCACATGCGGAGTACTATGTTTTCAATATGACTCTTTCTCTATTCCATAGATGTGTCTGAATCGTCAGTGCCAGAATGTCAGTGTGTTTGGAGTGCACCAGTGTTCAGGGAAGTGCAGTGGACGAGGGGTGAGTACTCCGAGTTGGAGGGTATCATCTTATGCTGAGTATCTAGAAGGCAGTAACTTATTCCAGTCTCTTAGCTAAACACCAGTGTCATGTCAACGTTATTAACTTATCACAGCATTTTATTAACCTCAACATAGCATAAAATAGAGCAGTACAGGGCTTTACTGAGCGACCATTTACTCGCAAATGTTGCTGTGCGACCTGGAATTTAAATTTAGGAGATCCAGTGCGTCTAGAAAAATGTATGATTCTAGCCTTTAATATTTTTCATTGTGCAACTAAATTTCTTTATGTGCGCATATATTTTTCAACCTTGGAGCACACGTCATCGTAGAGCCCTCTAGCTAGTACACTAAGCCATTTACTCTGCTACACCGAGCACCAATTTAGTTACTGCTCTTCGCATGAATTACGGCAGCTACTTCCATGCTATACAATCAATCTTCATCGACCCAGAGAAGTTAAATCAAAGATGGCGGATGAATAAAGATAGTTCACTCAGGCCGTTTACCGTTGAAAAAATATTGTCAGTTGCGGTCTACCTAACTGGGTGTGTCTCCCATAGACACCAATGCAATAGCAGCTGGGTCTGGTCTACTTAGTTTGTTGACTTTCATTGACCCAGAGAAAACAACTGGGGGGGGGGGGGGGACTGCGAGTGGGGTGTCACAGTTCCTCTTCCGCCTCTTGTTAAATCAATATCATTTAATGACATCATCTATTGGCATAGAGAAGGCAGGCCAAGCAGCATTCAAACATACTAGCAAGTAGCTATAGTCTGGAAACATCCAAATGTAGTCAAAATGCTCCTTGGTGTTTGAGTACGTACTAATAACGCAACAATAATTATTTTATGTTTTATTTACTTTGTTGTTTAGTTGAACGAGTGAATGAATGAATGAATGAAAAGTAGAACACTGGGCCAGATTTGCTTACAATGACTGGCTTTTGAACCACTACATTGTTGAATCACCTTCATCACCTTCGTGAATTTAGAACACAGAATCAAAGCTGGATTAAGAAATTGCCTTCATTTACCTTAACTTTGGTTTGGGTGCTTCTTTGAGGTTTTATTTGACCTGTTATTGGATGATGTAAGAACAGGTTGAACCAGGTGATGTCATCTGTTATTGGATGTAAGAACAGGTTTAACCAGGTGATGTCATCTGGTATTGGATGTAAGAACAGGTTGAACTAGGTGATGTCATCTGTTATTGGATGTAAGAACAGGTTGAACCAGGTGATGTCATCTGTTATTGGATGTAAGAACAGGTTGAACCAGGTGATGTCATCTGTTATTGGATGTAAGAACAGGTTGAACCAGGTGATGTCATCTGTTATTGGATGTAAGAACAGGTTGAACCAGGTGATGTCATCTGTTATTGGATGATGTAAGAACAGGTTGAACCAGGTGATGTCATCTGTTATTGGATGTAAGAACAGGTTGAACCAGGTGATGTCATCTGTTATTGGATGTAAGAACAGGTTGAACCAGGTGGTGTCATCTGTTATTGGATGTAAGAACAGGTTGAACCAGGTGATGCCATTAGTTATTGGATGTAAGAACAGGTTTAACCAGGTGATGTCATTTGCCACAGCACTTTTTAACCACACCACACTTTTGATTTAGTTTAATAAAATATATCGAGACAAAGCTTTAAAAAGAAGTGCTGTTTTTTAGACCAATTTGCCTCATGATTTGTTAACTCACACACACTTTCTCTATGCTTCACATCGGAGTGCTGCTGCAGGCTCTTTGCATGTCTTGACCAATCAGATTAACGGAAATCACAGATCATGCAGGCCGGGCACCCCGCTCTCCACTTACCTCCAGTATTTATTTAGCAAGCGTGATAACACATCACTCCCAACAGACACAAGCAAAAACTCTTCCATAAATGTAGCAGCCTCATCTAAACATTAGAGATCTGACATGCTGTATTGCATTGAAACTTGACTATTTTTCAGTTTGAAGCAAGCTCAGCCCAGTGAGTTTTATTGTCAAATCATGTTGCTTTCTCTGTGTCTGTGTATAGGAAACCCCCTAATCCTTCTTTATTCAAATATAATTCATATGAACAAGTACAAGGTTGCTGCAGTTTGACAGGTTTTTCATCCTCCCCAAGTTCCAGAGTTTTTTAAACCATGTGAACTGATTAGAAATACTCTGGTCCCATCTCAGCTCATATTTTTTTTTACAACAGATGAATCCCATCATACCATATAAAGTCTGGAGTTTTAACTGGTTAGGTTACCAGATCAGGAAAAAGTACGGGCCCCAGAAAAGAAAAACAAATTGCCACACCACTCTGTACTAACTAAACATTAGTGTCTTTATTTCTCTAAATGTAACATTATATTGACTATAGTCAGACCCACATGATGTCCTCAAATATAACCGACCCTAAACTGTAGATCCAGAGCCAGTATGCATCTCCATATGTGGCTCTGTGTAGATGTAAGTCTATATAACATGATGTGTGTATGTGCGTGAGTGTGTTTACAAGTGTACCTTACAGTACTATGTGGTAAAATCCTATCACATCCATAGATCTCCCCTCATGGGTTCTTAAGTGTCCTTAAGTGTCCAGTCTTGACCTACACCACCCCTAGCCCCAAACGCTCCAGACACATAAGGGAGTGCCAGTCACTACGAGGGAGGCAGGGAAAGGTCTTCCCAGTTCGGGGCCAGATCTGATCTGGAATTATCCCAACCACAGGCCTCCCTGCAGCTGACAGCTGGACTCCAATATCCCGCTAGGGAATCCTGTTGGATCCCTTTCCCGCTCAGAAAACTTTTTTGGGGATGGGCTGTCCTCTGCACATGTTTTCTCAATCATGTTTGATACTGCACAGTCTATGGCGCCTGCCACATCAAAACCGATGTGTCTGATGGAACGAGTGTGTGGTTTATTTGTAGAGGTAATCCAAACATTGTGGGCTGGGATCCTATTTTCATCTCTCTCTTCTCTGAAGAAATGCAGGCTCAAGTACGTTGCATACTGGTAGCTTATAAAGTAAGTATAATAAGTCATGCATACTTGCCATATCCCATGAATCCTTGCACTGTAGTCTCTTTCACTGACCTGTGTTTGATGATCACAAGAGCCTAGAGTTCTGACAACTCCCTGTGCTCTGACCGGTGTCTATTGGTAAAACACAAGCTATGGACAGTATTGTATTCTACAGGTAAAGATGTTTTAATACTAACCAGCATGCATTGTGATTCTAGGTGTGTAACAACTTGGAGAACTGCCATTGTGAGGCGCACTGGGCCCCTCCCTTCTGTGAGAGGACGGGGTTTGGGGGCAGCCTAGACAGTGGACCAATGAGATTGGCAGGTACAGTACGCTCTTTCCTCTTTTTACTTCACTAACTTCACCCACTTTCTCACTAGCCAGTGCAGACACTAAGACAGTTAGTTTGGGATAATTTAACACCTTTAGCTGTGATTTCATAACCTGCTTACAGCAAGTTAATTTATTTTGACAGATCTACCTCAGTCACCTACAAATGTAGGATCTTAATTTGACCACTCTTTTGTTGCTGAGATGAGCTTTGTGATTTACATAAATTCACTGAAAACCTGCACTAACACTCAGATATATTAATAGCATTGCACTTTTCATGTAGCCTACTTTTGGCCAGCCTAACCAGAAATCAAGGAACATTATGGACTAAACAATCAAATCCTGTTGCTGCAGTATTATGTTGTGACAATATAGGTCAAATTAAGATTCTACATCTGTATTCATCCTAGCTACATAAAACTCATTACAACTACAGATGCAGGAACTTAATTTGAGCCAGTTTGCTACAGCAGTAAAATAAGCAGGAAAATAAATTACTAGCATTAGAAGCCTTTTTAAATGTGCATTTCCTGCTATGCAGGAAAATTCTCAGCAACAAGAGTAAACAAGTTAACGTTCCCTGCCTGGTACAACTTTTCCATGCCTGGTCATTCAAGAGCAAAAGGAAATAATTCTGGAAATAATGTCAAATGTACTAAAACACTGCTGTGGCTTCTATTAACACTTTCTGTGTGTGTCCTGTTTGTGCCGTGCCGTAGATGTGCGTGTGTGTGTATTAATGTGCGTGTTGTCGTATGTGACATCAGCCGACAGCAGGGTGGTTGCTGTGGCAATCCTGGCCACCCTCCTCAGCCTTATGGGTGCTGGGTTCCTGGTATTCCTTAAGAGGAAGACTCTGGTCCGTCTGCTCTTCACAAACAAGAAAACCACAATAGAGAAACTGAGGTACAGTAGGACACCTCCTCCCACACCTGTGTTTACTCTTATGCTATCTTGACATACAGAACATCTCTAGAAAAGTAGACTTTCTTGGAGATGATGTTCTGGTAGAAATGACATCATGGTCCCATGGTCTCTCTCTGGTGATTTGATGTGTTCACAACAACGGTATCCTTGTGACTCCACTAACCATGTGAGAGAAAAACACATACCAGTAGTCCTTCACATAGTCCTCACAATGAAGAAGGCCTGTTACTGTGTGTCTCAAAGCTACAGCTCCTTTAGAATAGTAGGAGAGCTGTATAATAGTAGTTATCAGTTAGTAGAAGACTTGTATAGTAGTTGAAATGTTAGCTTTCTGTCCTTATAGATCAGTTGGGTCGACCAGACCAGCCAGCCCCAACCAGACTCAGTCCATGTACAGTCCACGACGCAAGCCCCCAGCCAAGCCTCCAGGTACCAGCATATACAAGGTGGGTCTCTTTCTGCTGGAGGTAATGAGCAGGTAGAGCATTGCAGTAGTCATGGATACATTTTTCTGCATCATGTTTGGACAGAAAGTTTCTGATTTCTGCAAGATGGAAAAATATGATATGTTCGTCAAAAGAGAGATCAGGGTCCAGAGTAATGCAAGGTCCTTCACAGTTTTATTTAAGACAACTGTACAATCATCAAGATTAAATGTCAGATCCAACAGAAGATCTCTGTTTCTTGAGACCTAGAACTAGCATCTCTGTTTTGTCCGAGTTTAAAAGTAAAACATTTGCCGCCATCCACTTCCTTATGTCTGAAACACAGGCTTCTAGGGATGGCAATTATGAGGCTTCACAATGTTTCATCGTACAGCTTTGTATCGTCCACACAACAGTGAAAGTTAACATTTTGTTTCCGAATGACATCACCAAGAGGTAAAATTAAAAGTGAAAACAATAGTGGTCCTAAAATAGAACCTTGAGGAACACCAAAATTTACAGTTGATTTGTCAGAGGACAAACCATCCACAGAGCCAAACTGATATCTTTCTGACAGATAAGATCTAAACCAGGCCAGAACTTGTCCGTGTAGACCAATTTGGGTTTCCAATCTCTCCAAAAGAATGTGGTGATCGATGGTATCAAAAGCAGCACTAAAGTCTAGGAGCATGAGGACAGATGCAGAGCCTTGGTCTAACGCCATTAAAAGGTAATTTACCACTTTCACAAGTGCAGTCTCAGTGCTATGATGGGGTCTAAAACCAAATGGAAGCATTTTGTATACATTGTTTGTCTTCAGGAAGTCAGTGAGTTGCTGTGCAACAGCTTTTTCCCAAAATTTTGAGAGGGATGGGAGATTCGATATACGCCGATAGTTGTTTTCATATTTTCTGGGTCAAGGTGTGGCTTTTTCAAGAGAGGCTTTATTACTGACACTTTTAGTGAGTTTGGTACACATCCGGTGGATAGGGAGGTGTTTATTATGTTCAACATAGGAGAGCCAAGCACAGGAAGCAGCTCTTTCAGTAGTTTAGTTGGAATAGGGCTTGCAGCTTGACGTTTTAGAGGCCATGACTATTTTCATCAATGTATCAAGTGACATAGTATTAAATAAACTTGAGTGTCTCTCTGATCCTAGGTCCTGGCAGTGTTGTGCAGACTCAGGACAACTGAGCTTTGGAGAAATACACAGATTTAAAGAGGAGTCCGTGATTTACTTTCTAATGACCATGATCTTTTCGCCAATGAAGTTCATGAATTTATCACTGCTGAAGTGAAAGCCATCCTCCCTTGGGGAATGCTGCTTTTTAGTTTGCTTTGCAACAGAATCAAAAATACATTTTGGATTGTTCTTATTTTCCTCAATTCATTTGGAAAAATAGGATGAACGAGCAGCAGTGAGGGCTCTTCGATACTGCACGGTACTGTCTTTCCAAGCTTTTCGGAAGACTTCCAGTTTGGTGTAGCGCCATTTCCGTTCCAATTTTCTGGAAGCTTGCTTCAGGGCTCGGATATTTTCTGTATACCAGGGAGCTAGTTTCTTACGACAAATGTTTTTGTTTTTAGGGGTGCAACTGCATCTAGGTTATTACGCAAGGTTAAATTGAGTTCCTCAGTTAGGTGGTTAACTGATTTTTGTACTCTGACGTCCTTGGGTAGGTGGAAGGAGTCGCAGGGCATCAAGGTATCTTTGGGTTGTCTGAGAATTTATAACACAGCTTTTGATGATCCTTGGTTGGGGTCTGAGCAGATTATTTGTTGTGATTGCAAATGTAATAAAATGGTGGTCCGATAGTCCAGGATTATGAGGAAAAACATTAAGATCGACCATATTTATTCCATGGGACAAAACTAGGTCCAGAGTATGACTGTGGCAGTGAGTAGGTCCGGAGACATGTTAGACAAAACCCACTTAGTCGATGATGGCTCCGAAAGCCTTTTGGAGTGGGTCTGTGGACTTCTCCATGTGAATATTAAAGTCACCAAAAATGTGAATATTTTCTGCCATGACTTCAAGGTCCGATAGGAATTCAAGGAACTCAGTGAGGAACACTGTATACAGCCCAGGAGGCCTGTAGACAGTAGCTATGAAAAGTGATTGAGTAGGCTGCATTGATTTCATTGTATTAAAGTCAAAAGACTGAAATGCAGTCATTTTATATGTACACTACCATTCAAAATGTTGGGGTCACTTAGAAATGTCCTTGTTTTTGAAAGAAAAGCAAATTTTTTGTCCATTAAAATAACATCAAATTGATCAGAAATACAGTGTAGACATTCATGTTTTAAATAACTATTGTAGCTGGAAACAGCTGATTTTGAATGGAATATCTTCATAGGCGTACAGAGGCCCATGATCAGCAACCATCACTCCTGTGTTCCAATGGCAGGTTGTGTTAGCTAATCCAAGTTTATCATTTTAAAAGGCTAATTGAGCATTAGAAAAACCTTTTGCAATTATATTAGCACAGCTGAAAACTGTTGTTCTGATTAAAAAAGCAATAAAACTGTCATTCTTTAGACTAGTTGATTATCTGAAGCATCATCATCTGATGTGTTCGATTACAGGCTCAAAATGGCCAGAAACAAATAACTTTCTTCTGAAACTCGTCAGTCTTTTCATTTTCTCAGAAATTAATGCTATTCCATGCGAGAAATTGCCAAGAATCTGAAGACGCTGTGTACTACTACAACGCTGTGTACTACTCCCTTCACAGAACAGCGCAAACGGGCTCTAACCAGAATAGAAATTGGAGTGGGAGGCCCCAGTGCACAACTGAGCAAGAGGACAAGTACATTTGCTGGTCTAGTTTGAGAAACAGACGCCACAAGTCCTCAACTGGCAGCTTCATTAAATAGTACCCGCAATACACCAGTCTCAACGTCAACAGTTTAGAGGTGATTCCGGGATGCTGGCCTTCTAGGCAGCGTTGCAAAGGAAAAGCCATATCTCAGACTGGCCAATAAAAATCAAAGATTAAGATGGGCAAAAGAACACAGGCACTGGACAGAGGAACCCTGCCTAGAAGGCCAGCATCCCGGAGTCGCCTCTTCACTGTTGACGTTGAGACTGGTGTTTTGCGGGTACTATTTAATACAGCTGCCAGTTGAGTACTTGTAAGGCGTCTGTATTCTAGTCATGGCTCATCCTGTATAACTACTGCTGTACACACCTTTTCTATTCAAATTTCATATTCCTTCAGAAAGTATTCACACCCCTTGACTTTTCAAAATGTTGTTGTGTTACAGCCTGAATTTGAAACAGATTAAATTTAGATTTTGTGTCACTGTCCTACACACAATACCCTATGATGTCCAAGCTGAATCATGTTTTTAGGATTTATTTTACAAATTAATTAAAGTGTAAAGTTTATATGTCTTGAGCCAGTAATGATTAAACCCCCCTATGTCAAGCCTAAATAAGTTCAGGAGTAATGTGCTTAACAAGTCACATAATAAGTTGCATGGACTCTGTGTGCAATAATAGTGTTTAACATGATGTTTAAATAACTACCTCATCTCTGTACCCCACACATACAATGATCTGTAAGGTCCCTCAGTCGAACAGTGAATTTCAAACACAGATCCATCCACAAAGACCAGGGAGGTTTTCCAATGCCTCACAAAGAAGGGCATCTATTGGTAGACGGGTACAAATAAAAAGAAGCAGACATTGAATATCCCTTTGAGAATGTTGAAGTTATTAATTACACTTTGCATGGTATGTCAGTACGCCCAGTCACTACATAGATACAGGTGTCCTTCCTAACTCAGTTGCCGTAGAGGAAGAAAACCACTCAGGAATTTCACCATGAGGCCAATGGTGACTTTAAAACAGAATTGAACGCCTGTGATAGGAGAAAACTGAGGATTACTCCACCATAATAACCTAATTGAGTGAAAAGAAGGAAGCATGTACAGAATACAAATATTACAAAACATGCATCCTGTTTGCAACAGGTTACTAAAGTAATACTGCAAAAAATGTGGCAGTGCGATTAACGTTTTTGACCTGAATACAAAGTCATAGTATGTTTGGAGCAAGTCCAATAAAACAAATTACTGAGTACCACTCTCCATATTTTCAAGCATAGCGGTGGCTGCATCATGTTATGGTATGCTTGTAATCGTTAAGGACTTGGTAGTATTTAAAAAAGAAACAGGATGGAGCTAAGCTCAGGCAAAATCCTAGAGAAAACCCTGCTTCACTCTGCTTTCTACCAGACACTGGGAGATGAATTCACCTTTCATCAGGACAATAACGTAAAACACAAGGCCAAATCTACACTGGAGTTGCTTACCAAGAAGACAGTGAATGTTCTTTAGCGGCCCAGTTACAGTTTTGACTTAAATCTACTTTAAAATCAATGGCAAGACCTGAAAATGGTTATCTAGCAATGATCATCAACCAATTTGACAGAGCTTGAAGAATTTTGAAAATAATAATGTGCAAATGTTACACAATCCAGGTGTGGAAAGCTCTTAAATAATATAATATAATATATCCCATTTAGCAGACGCTTTTGTCCAAAGCGACTTACAAGTCGGCTGGGGCCACTACTTTTACATATGGGTGGCCCTAGCGGGAATCGAACCCACGACGCTTGGCGTTGCAAGCGCCATGCTCTACCGACTGAGCCACACAGGACCCAAAACTTTCAATCGCAGCCAAAGGTACAAAGTATTGACTCAGGGGTGTGAATACTTTTCAATAAGATAGTTCTTTATTTCATTATCAATACATTAGCAAACATGTTTATGTCATCACAGGGTATTGTGTGTACATGTAGATGGGTGAGAAAAAAATAGTAATTTCATACATTTTGAATTCAGGCTGTAACATAACAACATGTGGAATAAGTCAAGGGGTATGAATGCTTTCTGAAAACACTGCATTCGTTACACCTGCTACAGAACATGAGAGCGGAGTTGAGCAGTTGGAAATCTTTCCATGTCTTTCCCACCGCTCTGCTAAATTCACTCCGCGCTCACAGGCAGAATTCGATTCATTCATTAAAATCAGAATTTAACAAACAGCCATCTATTTTTGTGACGACCTGGGCCTACCAATAATTTTTAAAGTATTGAAACCAAACCATATCGATTTGAATGAAAAGTGATCTTTTTTTTACTGAGTTTTGGTCAGGAGCCATATAGGGAGCCTAAGAACGAACGGAAATGAATTATTTAGGCTATATTATTTTAATTATTTCAAGGCTATATATAGCCTGCAAAGAAATACATTGAAGCATTTGCGAGCGTGACACATTAGGCTGGTAGTGACATAAAGCGCTCAGCATTTATTAAACAACATTTCATTGTATTAAAGTCTATAAATTGCATATAGGCTGTGACTTACTTTGAATTAAATACAAATTAAACTGAAAATGATTTATTAGTGCTTTTGAATTCATATTTAGAAACATGAGTTTGGCCAGTCTGTGACTTCATGCTAATGCGATGGTACCTTTCTTTTAGCATGTGCACGTAGTAACTACACTATCATGCTTTTGGGATAAATGTATTTTCAGATTCCACAATGATTCTTTAGTTGTGGACACGACATCACCACACTCCCTCTCTTACTCTTGGTCCTCATCTTTGTAAGTCACCTTGATTAAGCACCTGTGTGATTTATCAGTTTCTTTACGAAAATATTTAGCGAACTCCATGAGAGTAGCTTAAGCAAGGAGCTATAGCAGCACACAAGTAGACTACAGATGCATGCTGGGGCGGGCATACCCTGAGCTCTTGAAGTGAGCGCTACTGGAGCAAAATTGGAGCGGGCGAGAAAGCCGCCGCTCCAGCCTTTGGGAATCTCGCAGTAATGATTTAAAAACCCCGGGGCGGCAGGGTAGCCTAGTGGTTAGAGCGTTGGACTAGTAACCGGAAGGTTGCAAGTTCAAACCCCCGAGCTGACAAGGTACAAATCTGTCTTTCTGCCCCTGAACAGGCAGTTAACCCACTGTTGCTAAGCCATCATTGAAAATAAGAATGTGTTCTTAACTGACTTGCCTAAATAAATAAACATACTCTGACCCGCTATGACATCTGCTAAACTGTGTACGTGACCAATAAGGGAGCTGGAGTCTGCACTCAGTTTTTTCCCCCAACCTTCCCTTAATTGATTAGTATGGTTCACTCACAGGCCTACACAATGGATGATGTAACAAGTACACTTTGCATTGTATAAAAGATTGGGATATAGGGAGAACTAAAACGTGTGTTAGCAAAGACGTATTACAAACGAATTGCTGACAAACTGACACACCTTTGGATTTCTAATGTAATGATACTGTATCAGAACCGCAGCACCACAACAGGGAATCAACTTGGACTGAGACCTGCCATGCTTATCTGAACCTATTAATTCCAGACTTATTGTCAAAACAAGTTGACGGCTAAGCGGATAATTGATTTAGTCTCAGCGGCTCTCCCTTGAAGAAATATTCATGAGGCCCATATTGCTGGCAGAAGGCTGGAGGAACTTTAATTGAGATGCTGCGGTCCATTTCAATGAAATGGTAATCATGATGCAGTATCATTATAGGGTTCTGCCTGAAATTAAAAGTGTTTGTGTACAGGGACATAGGAGAACAGGATTGATTGATTCAAGCGTAGGAGGCAAATTGGGGTGGACTTGTGTTTGAATTGATAAGCATTGAGGCATGTGCGTGCATGTGCATGTGTGCGTGCATTCAAACAGCCAGTCGATTCCCATGGAGAACAGCTGGAGTGTATCATTGCGGTCTGAGTTCAGGGTAAAGGTTAGCTGGCTGAGGCAGGAAGGAAGATGCTTAACCCAGTTCCATCTCCAATACCAGTATATTATCTTGTAGTGAACATGTCTGGCTCCTCAGCAGTATTCAGTCCATCTGTCTACTGTATCTGAACAGTCAAATAGTTTGCTTCACCTGTGTCTAACTGACAGTTTGCTGTAGTCCCACTCCAGCTGTTTGTTCTGGCAGTCACGGTTGCCACTGTCCAGATGTCCAGCAGACTCTCTGCAAGTTACCTGGCATTGCTGCAGTCCAGGCCAGTTCAGCCAGTCCAGCTATCTCAGGTGCAATTATTCTGGAGGGCTAACAGCTGTTCTGGACAGGTAATTTGGTGCTGTCGTTGACCATTTCAATGTGTTAAATTCATGAACTATGTTTTCTGTTATTGACTGCCTATGACACTTGTTAATTCATAGTAATATCATCTCCATGACAGAGAACTTAGGTATAGTTTTACCCATAGAAATAATAATGAATAGTCAATGATGTCATAATGGGTGGACTGGCAGCCATTTGGAGTGTACCCATGCCCGGAAGTAAAAACAGGAAGTGTATCCTTCAATCTGTGCTATGATTTGTTGAGTCAACTCACATTCCCAAAAAATAAATTCCATAGCATGAGCCACATCAGTTAGAATTAGAGGTTGACCGATTAATTAGGGACGATTTCAAGTTTTCATAACAATCGGAAATCTGTAATTTTGGACAGCGATTTAATTATATATATATATTTTTGCACATTTATTTAATCTTTATTTAACTAGGCAAGTCAGTTAAGAACACATTCATATTTTCAATGACGGCCTAGGAATGTTCAGATAACTGCCTTGTTCAGGGGCAGAACAACAGATTTTTACCTTGTCAGCTCAGGGATTCAATCTTGCAATCGTATGGTTAACTAGTCCAACGTGCTAACCACCTGCCTCACGAGGAACCCGCCTGTTACGCGAATGCAGTAAGAAGCCAAGGTAAGTTGCTAGCTAGCATTAAACTTAATCAATTATAATCACTAGTTATAACTACACATGGTTGATATTACTAGTTTATCTCGCGTGTCCTGCATTGCATATAATCGATGCAGTGCGCATTCGCGATAAAGGACTGTCGTTGCTCCAACGTGTACCTAACCATAAACACCAATGCCTTTCTTAAAATCAATACACAAAAGTATATATTTTTAAACCTGCATATTTAGCTAAAATAAATCCAGGTTAGTAGGCAATATTAACTAGGTGAAATTGTGTCACTTCTCTTGCTTTCATTGCACACAGAGTCGGGGTATAAGCGCCAGTTTGGGCCGCCTGGCTCATTGCAAACTAATTTGCCAGAATTTTACGTAATTATGACATAACATTGAAGGTTGTGCAATGTAACAGGAATATTTAGACTGATGGATGCCAACCGTTAGATAAAATATGGAACGGTTCCGTATTTTACTGAAGGAATAAATGTCTTGTTTTCGAGATGATAGTTTCCGGATTCGACCATATTAATGACCTAAGGCTCGCATTTCTGTGTGTTATTATGTTATAATTAAGTCTATGATTTGATAGAGCAGTCTGACTGAGCGATGGTAGGCACCAGCAGGCTCATAAGCATTCATTCAAACAGCATTTTCGTGAGTTTTGCCAGCAGCTCTGATGTTTATGACTTCAAGCCTATCAACTCCCGAGACTAGGCTGGTGTAACGATGTGATGTGAAATGGCTAGCTAGTTAGCGGGGTGCACACTAATAGCGTTTCAAACGTCACTCGCTCGGAGACTTGGAGTAGTTGTTCCCCTTGCTCTGCATGGGTATAGCTGCTTCGAGGGTGGCTGTTGTCGTTGTGTTCCTGGTTCGAGCCCAGGTAGGAGCGAGGAGAGGTACGGAAGCTATACTGTTACACTGGCAATACTAAAGTGCCTATAAGAACATCCAATAGTCAAAGGTATATGAAATACAAATGGTATAGAGAGAAATAGTCCTATAATTCCTATAATAACTACAACCTAAAACTTCTTACCTGGGAATATTGAAGACTCATGTGAAAAGGAACCACAAGCTTTCTTATGTTCTCATGTTCTGAGCAAGGAACTTAAACGTTAGCTTTCTTACATGGCACATATTACACTTTTACTTTCTTCTCCAATACTTTGTTTTTGCATTATCTAAACCAAATTGAACATGTTTCATTATTTATTTCAGGCTAAATTGATTGTATTGATGTATTATATTAAGTCAAAATAAGTGTTCATTCAGTATTGTTGTAATTGTCATTATTACAAATACATTTTAATTATCGTCCGATTAAATCGGTATCTGCTTTTTTTTGTCCTCCAATAATCGGTATCGGCGTTGAAAAATCACAATCGGTCGACCTCTAGTTAGATTCATTTGAATGAACATTGTCATGACGTTGGCTTGGGGGAGGTTTATGACAGTCATAAATACCTCTTTCCCCCTGTTTCCTCTCTCTACCCAACTGATGTTACATTTGCAAACCCTTTGGTTAACATCAGAAGGTGGGGGGAGATTAACTATATTCTGGTTTTGACCAATTGAACATATGCGGTGGTACTTAATGAATATGATGTAAGTTCAGTTGTCATCTGAGACATTCTCATCAATGATAAGATGACATAAACTCTACAGTGGAAAGTCTACACAACAGAGTTATCGGATTCACATGGAATCGTTGTTAAATTTAAATGTTTGAATATGAAATTATTCGTGATGGGATGAAACGTGATTTTAGCTTTTAAAATGTGAGATTAGGGTTTTAATAAGGTAAGGGCTCTGCTCAATCAGTGGTCCGCCCCTGTGAAGGGACATGGGCTATAAAACTTTTCAAACACGCCCTCCTCTCCCTTCCTATATAAAGCCTTGACAACAATATAAGCTCCTGTTCCGAGGATGTGAGGACGACGGTCCGATGTCAGAATGGTTCAGATAATAACTACAGAACGAAGCCAACATCAGCATGAGCTCTGGTTGCGAATGGTATCAACTTTTGACCTCTTATTCACTACTGAAGTGATACCTCTTAGCTGTTGAGTTAGCAACAGCATCTGCAAACGCAGTTTAGGAAGGAACAGACAGAGTATCCCATCTACCACACAATGACGTTACTACAACGTATTCAATTTACCGGCAAAGACATTCTTCAAAGGACAAAGGACTCGGTTGGGCAACACGGCCTTCCATCTACCACCAACCTACTGAAGCGCAGCTCAGAGTAAATATTTATTGCATTTTCCTTTTCCAAATGGGCGGTAATTTAGAATGCATAAAATACTGTATTTACGATAGTACAGCTTCTCCCTGTGTCACTCAGTCTCCCCACTCTTTCACTCAAACCCAGCCCCTTTTCTTTTGTGTAACCAGCTGTCATATCTGTTCCGCCCGCTAGGGACATTTTCCTTTATGACGTAATTTGTAATCAAGTTATGATTAATTATGTGTATGTGTAATTCTGTGTGATTAGTTAGGTATTTAGCAAATAAATAATTAAACCCAATTTTGTATTGCTGATTCAATTTGTTAGCCAGGGTTTGTGCAGATAACCAAGAATTTACAACTTTCAGATGAGACTGAATTAAGGTGAGGATTAATATTGACTGCTATTGATGTAAAATATTACTAGGTCTTTAAGAGTTTATTTGGAAGATAACAGCTCTATAAATATTATTTCGTGGTGCCCTGACTCTCTAGTTAATTACATTTACATGATTAGCTCAATCAGGTAATATTAATTACGGAGAAATTATTTTATAGAATAGCATGTCATATCCCTTAATCCAGCATAGCCAAAGACACGACAACATTCTACAGTACCATGGCAATCCAGCATTAGTTGATAGAACGTTCCAAATGACCATAGAAATACCAGGCAGCCATTGCGAGTGTACCCATGAGTTTACCAGTCAATTGCCTGGGTTAGAGCTTCCAAGCTTGTTCAATTCATTCTTATTTCTGAATGAGGTAAGACAAGGAGGAGCAGACTGTGGAGAACATAATAGCTGAAGCCCAAACTAACAGCTGTCTCTTCTCTATCTCCATATCCCCAGCCATCACACCTGAGTTCGGAGCCTCTTCTCCCTCCACACAGTTTCCACTCCCACAGCTTGCGGCGGCTGCCCCACTACCAGCCCCTCCACATCAGCCACCCCATGCCTGTCTCCCTGAGTGTGGGTCAGCAGCCCCTGCCACCGGTCCCGCCCCACCACAAGGCTCTGCCGGCCCACACCGCCCTCTCCCCACCACGGGCACCGCCCTTCCACAGCCTGCCCCGACAGCAGCCCTACAGAATGGACCAGGTTAGTACTAACTGTTCAGCTATACACCATGAATACAAATACAGATGGATTTTCCTTATTGGGGATTTCTTTGGAAATTGATCGAGCTCGGATCGACATAGTAAAAAGTTGATTGATGATATCCACAATCCATAAAATTCTAAGAACATATTCCAAACATATTCCTCACTCACTTATTCATAACACCTGCCTTGGGTCCCAATACCCATACTACTACACAATGCATAAGTTATGGACATTGCATACTAAATAGTGTGTTGCTATAACCATTGGAACAGCCTTACAGTTCTCCATGTTCTCCACACATCATGGTTTGTGCTGAGCCAACGGGGCTGTGTATAGAGGATGTAAGTCCATCTGTCTGCTCAGGGCTCACGCAGGCAGCTGATCTGTATGCTTGGAGCACAGTGTCAGTTGTCCGCAGGTTTATGAGGCACAGTGTACACTAGCAGATGCACGTAAAAACAGACATTAACTTTAAGATGTTACTTTTCTCTCTGGTATATAAACCACATAACTGCTCCCAGAAGTAAGAAAAGACCATGCAAGAGATGGAGAGAGACAGATATACATGTAATGCATCCTTCTCCTGAGGTACTCTCTGTTGAGTTGGGGCAACTGATGGATCACATATGTGGGAATGGAGTGTGTGTGTATTTTGGTTTCCATAGCAACCTAACTCAGTTCAGTTCCCCATTGAGAAAAAACAAACAAATATGGTTTCTGTACATCCAAGGCGCTCAGATTCTCTTGTACTTTTTAATTTTATAAACAAAACATGAAATTCAAACTCATGAGCTGTATACACTGTGTACAAAACATTAGGAACACCTTCCAAATATTGAGTTGCACCCCCATCCCCCTTTTTCTCTCAGAACAGCCTAATTTTGTCTGGGAATGGTCTAAATAAGGTTTCACAGTTCAGGCAAAAAAGATACATCTTGACTTAGGGCTGCTGAGGGGCACAGTTGGTGTTGAATGTGTGTGTCCATATCATGTCATATGGTGTCCGTGGTGACCTCTTATCTACACGACTCCTGTAGTGGAGTATCTGATCCAGAACTACCCCTGCTGTGTAGGATTCATTCTCCATATATCCACCACAGAGATGCAGACACACAACACTCAATGTATAAGATGAATTTAACAACAGATCTAGGATCCGATTACCCTACCCCTTAACTATCAGAGAGATTAAAACACATCTGATGCAGGGTCAGTAGAGGAAACTTCTACTTACTGGGAGCAACTCCAGTCTGGAAAGAAGTCTTACATCTGATTAGGTCTTTATTTCAAACTCTGTAGGGCCTCTCTGGTTTTATCTGCATCAGAAGATGATTCAACTGCCATCTACAAGAGGTGATCTTATTCTCTGAGTTTAGAGATTCAAAAGGCAAATTGAAGCAACCAGACCGCTGTTTCACAATAAGTGGTTTCTGCTGTTTGTCCTATTACAAGAGTCTTTAGATGTGGTTTAAGGTACAATACATTAACACTAGTACTGTAGACTCAGTCTAATGTGTTTTTGTGAGGGCAGTCATATCCAGTCTAAGAGCTGGAGATGGTCATTCATAAACAATTAATTAAATAACCCCTGGCTGCATTCAAAAGACACACCCTTACACCCCAGCCCTCAAATGAAATGGACACTTCTGATGATGTATCATGACGTCTGACGAGTATACACTTGCAGGGCGAGGGAGGAAGGAATTATTTTTAAATGGACCGCCCTTGCCCGGAAATTCGTCACTTGTTCATCCCGCGATGATTGTGTTTCCAGCCACCGGTAGCTTGTGGGTGCTTTATATGAGCTACAGTAAATTGTGATTTCATGTCTACTTATATTAACTATATAATTATTAATATATGCCTACTGTATGATAGCTAGCAAATTAATTTAATTAATTAATTTCCAAAAGCTATCCAAAGAAAAACATCATTACTTTTATGATACGTCTTTGTGCATTAGTGGCACAATTTCAAACGTATTTACATTCGTTGTTACTTACACTTGTATGTTGACTTCATATTGACGTTGAGGTTTTAAGTTTTGTTGGACCTTTCTTAGCGGATGTACAATCATTGCGAATTGAATTATGGGGTGTTTAAGGCGAGAAGTGATCATAATTGTACACTCACAATCTTCATTAAAAACGAGGGCAGAGGGGCTTATGTTCCCTTGCTTAGCTATTCATTTGGACCGACGACCATATGGCCGCGGGGATTCCCCCAGGGCATAGGGCCGTTACTTTGAGTTTGAAGCGCAGCCCCTGTCATGCAGTGTTGTAGTACTTGATATCACATTTTAAGTCTCGGTCTTGTCTCGTTGGATACATTTGTACTCGTTCTTGACTCGGTCTCGGACAGTGAGGACTCGTCATTTTTTCCGAGACCAGCGGAGTAAAAAACAAAATGATCAGCTTCCATTTAGTCAGCCCATAAAACCCCTTCACCAGGTCAAATATATACACATACATTAATACCTGAACAGTCTTTATATCTAGATATGTTTGCGCAGTGGCGAGCCTATTGGAAGCCTAGGTCTTCAGTGTGTGACCGGTTATTAATACTGAAATAACAGCAACGGTAATACCAGCGTAGGAGTTCCATTTTGTAAAACACAAAGGGCCAGTGGTGTAGTGGATGCTACCCGGTATATACAATGTAGGCACTTTTTTCCCCCCATCGCTGGGAAATGTTTGGGCCAAATAGCTCGTGCTTGGCTCTGCCCACCTTGCTCGTTCTGCCCGCTATGACTCATTTGTTGTCTATCTTGGTTCAGTTATAAAAATCTTTGGTTTAATGGCAGATGCGTTCTATCTAGTTTCTGATGACCTAGCCAATGGCTGATTTAGCTAGCTAGATTTATCTCCCCAGAGACAACCAAAGACAAAATCCTGATTGGATATTTTTTTCTCTCTTCAGTGCTAACCCTTTCCTTTCCAACAAAAATTGAAGAGATTAAATCAGAACATATTTGAAAATAATAATATAATTAGAATTATTATTATTATTTTATAAATCCTTAGCCCTTCTCTGAATGGCATAGAAGGCCCTCATTGTTCCCCACTGTGTTGAGGTTAGTAATAATTTGTAGAGTGGCTCTATTTGCCCTCACCATTCCCCCCTATTTGCCCTTCACCATTCTGAATGTCTTAAGAATCCATATGTTCTTCTGAAATATGAACACAGATATACTGGGCATTGTGAACTCTTATTACAGTGACGATTTTACAAAATTACAATCATGGTCTTGAATTTGACTTTTTCTGGTCTCGGCTTTGACTCAGTCTCGCCTCCCTCCGGTCTTGGTCTTGACTCGATTTTCTCCGGTCTTGGTTTTGAATCTGTTCGCTTCAAGTAGTCTCGAACACAACACTGCTGTCATGTCTTCAGGTGCAACTATAACCCCACTACTTTGCCTACCACAGCCATGTTCAAACCACTCACATAATGGAACAATATTATTTCACATCAGTGTAACAAAACATTTCAAACATTGTCGGTATAAATCACCTTCAAGCAGTTGCTGACACTGACACATAAAACATTACAGAGCTGCGACTCATTTAGTTTAGGACACACTTTCCACTCTTAATATGTGACAGTGATTTCTGGGATTTCACAACAACATGGAGGTTTTTACACTTCATTCAGTTCTCTAAATGCTTTGCATTTGGTGTTTGCTGAAACTTGGCAGTTATTTCTGAGTATTGCTCAAGGTTTCTCCCTTTCCTCCCTACAAATGGTACAGAGCAGCTGGGATGCTGCTAGCAGATGTTTGCCATTACCTCGCCCTCCCCTCCCCGTTTTAGATTAGTAACACATGATGACACATCGTTTAGTTAAACTTCCAGAGAGAACTGCTACAGTGGTGGCTACAGACCTGCATTGTACAGAGCCTACCTTATGTTGGTGACACACTATAACACAGTGCCCTCTAGTGAGGTTTCAGTACCAACACTACTCTTCAACTTCTGGTTTATTGTTCCTAGGACTGCGAGAAACCCAGTCCACCCCAGAAGCCCCTGCCTGCAGACCCTCTGGGAAGGAGGGCTCGGGTGGGACGCAGCACCTCGGTGGTGGGGGTTCGCCTCCCTGGACCCATCCCTATCCCTATCCCCACCGTACCCAGACCCCTGCTCACCAATCCACAACTGAACAGGTCTGTGCTACGGTGGCCTGGCTGGCACAAAGTGTATAGGTTTATGAGGAGTGGTTATTTCTTCTTTTTTTTAAGTAATCTTTGCTCTGCATTTCATTCACTTGTGCTTTTTTCACTTTTCAGACCTGCACCCATACAATCCCTGAGACTGCCAAAGACTCATCATTTTGACCCCTG
This sequence comes from Oncorhynchus masou masou, assembly GCF_036934945.1. Lineage (NCBI taxonomy): Eukaryota > Metazoa > Chordata > Actinopteri > Salmoniformes > Salmonidae > Oncorhynchus > Oncorhynchus masou. The sequence continues at coordinate 54,335,288 of NC_088234.1, forward strand.
ATCTCAAAGAAGATCTGATGGAATGGAAAAATGGAGCGCTCTATGGATGGAGACCCATATTTGCACTACAAGAATACCAGACCCTTGCAACTTTGAAAGTGTCTCAGAGTTTTAGGGAAAGGACGACTGACTTCAAACCTTGGTGCTGTACCTCTGCTTTTGTTGTCCTCGCTCAGGTACAAATGAACTATTTAATGTCTATATTTATTATTACTGTGTGCACAGTGCACTCTGGTAGACCCTATTGACAGTAGCATATTGACACTTGGAGCGCTGTTGGTGATTTTTATTTTATACCCCCAGCAAAATCAGAAGACCAGTTTGCCATATAATGGAGGGTATGTTTTTATATATACAGTTAAGGAGAGACATACTGAAAAATGTATTTTATTTTTATCCTGTGAAGTTCCGAGAATAATTGGAGAGAAACACAGATTGGGTTCAATTTAAAGGGAAACAGAGCACTGCATGGAACACTTTGAGAGTAACTTGTAACTCACTAAGCAGCAGTGTTAGGGACTGGGAATTTTTGTTCAGTTTATCATTAATAAGAAGTGCTTTTACAATCAAAGGCGTCCACTCACTTCATAATCAGAAATGGTGTTGACTGACATGTTGGACGTATCAATTGAGGTGTGTTTCGACTAATCCAATTCAGTGCAAAAGCAAGGGAATTGTTCAGAATGGACACGTACTTGAGAATTGACTGTTACGTGAACTTTGTATTCATACATGATCTTTATTCATATACAGTTGAAGTCAGAAGTTTACATACACTTCAGCCAAATACATTTAAACTCAGTTTTTCACAATTATTGACATTTAATCCTGGTAAAAATTTGCTGTCTTAGGTCAGTTAGGCTCACCACTTTATTTTAAGAATGTGAAATATCAGAATAATAGTAGAGAGAATGATTTAGTTCAGCTTTTATGTTTTTCATCACATTCCCAGTGGGTCAGAAGTTTACATACAGTCAATTAGTATTTGGTAGCATTGCCTTTAAATTGTTTAACTTGGGTCAAATGTTTCAGGTAGCCTTCAACAAGCTTCCCACAATAATTTGGATGAATTTTGGCCAATTCCTCCTGACAGAACTGGTGTTACTGAGTCAGGATTGTAGGCCCCTTGCTCACACATGCTTTTTCAGTTCTGCCCACAAATGTTCTATAGGATTGAGGTCAGGGCTTTGTGATGGCCACTCCAATACCTTGACTTTGTTGTCCTTAAGCCATTTTGCCACAACTTTGGAAGTATGATTGGCGTCATTGTCCATTTGGAAGACCCATTTGCGAACATGCTTTAACTTCCTGACTGATGTCTTGAGATGTTGCTTCAATATGTCCACATAATTTTCTTTCCTCATGATTCCATCTATTTTGTGAAGTGCACCAGTCCCTCCTGCAGCAAAGCACCCCCACAACATGATGCTGCCACCCCTGTGCTTCATGGTTGGGATGGTATTCTTCGGCGATGGTCATTATGTCCAAACAGTTCTATTTTTGCTTCATCAGACCAGAGGACATTTCTCTAAAAAGTATGATCTTTGTCCCCATGTGCAGTTGCAAACCGTAGTCTGGCTTTTTTATGGCGGTTTTGGAGCAGTGGCTTCTTCCTTGCTGAGCGGACTTTCAGGTTATGTCGATATAGGACTTGTTTTACTGTGGATATACAGTGGGGCAAAAAAGTATTTAGTCAGCCACCAATTGTGCATGTTCTCCCACTTAAAAAGATGAGAGAGGCCTGTGATTTTCATCATAGGTACACTTCAACTATGACAGACAAAATGAGAAAAAAAATCAAGAAAATCACATTGTAGGATTTTTAATGAATTTATTTACAAATTATGGTAGAAAATAAGTATTTGAATTATAAGTGAAATAATCTGTCTGTAAACAATTGTTGGAAAAACGACTTGCGTCATGCACAAAGTAGATGTCCTAACCGACTTGCCAAAACTTTAGTTTGTTAACAAGAAATTTGTGGAGTGGTTGAAAAATGAGTTTTAATGACTCCCAACATAAGTGTATGTAAACTTCTGACTTCAACTGTATACCCTAATATTTTAATTGGCAGGGTATTGGACCCAATTACAGAACTACCCCAAAGAACAGTATATCTAACCTTGTAATGTTTCTCCACTGGCAAACTTGAACACGTTTACTAATTGACAAATGGTGTTGGGCTCTTACATTCCCTTATTAGTTCATGTTAGGACCACAAACTTGGAAGGATATGCTGTATTCACCACTTCACTAAATAATCAACTCTCTTACACACAGCTTGGAGTATTTGCTGGCAGTTGTGCAATACGTAATGCTCCCAGCGGAGCAAAGAGTGTGATATGACCTGACCCTGCCGGATTTCAGAGAATTACAGCAACACCAAATAATGCAATATAACAGGGCTTGTGGAGGAGTGTGCTATATGAACTATCTTAACTCACTTGATGCTGTAGTGTCAGGATGACTTCAGTGTTGTGAACAGTCCAAACCCAACCTAGATGGTGTCTGATGTTTTATTCATTTCTGTGTTTTCAAAGTTCACTCAGACAAAAGTATGGCCAAGTGGTTTGGTTTATGAGGTAATTCCCAGTACTTGACATATTTATCACTATTCATTTGATATTGGAGCTTGGTGTCACACATTGGCATGCAAATCTCCTTTGAAGTTTTCAAGACTCCCTTTAAGTTTAATTTGTCCATTGAAGTATTACAGTCTATTACAGGACATACTCCCAATACCTGTACTGAGTGTTGAGTTTTTGTCCCTTTAAACTTGACCAACAATTTTTGGACTTTTAGATTTCCAGTACATTAAAATGTCCAAATGAAAGTAGAGACTGCTTGCATAATGTTTTGGTCACAATGTTTCATTAAACATAGCTTTGATGAATGCTGAGTAAGAGTGTTCCTCATACTGCTCAGTCCTCTGGCATGGCAGGGGGGGGGGGGGGGGCGTGTGAGAGCACGCTTTCCATATGCAGTTATGACCTCACTCTCATAACTACTCATAAGATTGTTTCAACAGGAGGGAACTTTTACACGTAAAAGCAGTCAGTACAGCAGTAAAACAGGGACACATGTGGTTGCATTATTGTAGGTGTAAAACAAAATATCAAACCTGGTCTGCAATGTAGTGGGTCATCACCAAAGTACTGGTGTGCTTTAGTTAAATGGATGCATATGTGTGTGTATGCATATGCAATGTACGTCTTGTCGCTCAATATTGTGGAATGCACTACTTACATTGGACTTGCATCAGAAGTTCATTGCATAGTTGCATTTACACTTTTAGTAAGCACTCTATGTGTTACAGTTTTACAGATGTAGATATACTGCTATCTGATGTCAGCATTTGTCCGTTTTGGAAGATCTTCAGGTCTGTTCATCTGTGTAAAAGTTGCTTTTTACAAATGTACTGTATTTTGGGGGGTATAACTATTACATTTTCAAATGACTAGCCATTGTACAGTTAGTGTAAATATAGTATCTTTGAGAAATCATGTTTCTTTTCTTTTATGCTTTATTTTTTACAAGAGCAGTTAGAGCCTAAATAAAGTGATGGTTTCTCCTGTTCAATAAAGTGATGGTTTCTCCTGTTCAATAAAACATGTGTGTTTTATTAAACTCCTCAAGGAATGCGGATTATGGTAAAAAACTCTGATTCTGGGACAGTTGGAGTACTTGAACATTGAGATTGCAGAGTCAAATGAGGTTTCTCTTATGCTGTTCATTTGATATATTTGCACTTATTTGCTGACTGTACAGGTGAATGTAGGCAGACGACTTAACACTAAACATTTTATTACAAATAATAATACATGACTAATTTGCACAGCAATGTGAAATCTCTGACTCCCTCTTGCAGGATGATGTTTAATCAGACACAGTGAGCTCCAAAAGTATTGGGACAGTGGCACATGTTTTGTTGTCTTGGCTCTGTACTCCAGCACTTTGGATTTTAAATGATACAATGAATATGAGGTTTCAGTGCAGACGGTAAGATTTAATTTGAGGGTATTTTCATCCATATTGTGTAAACCATTTAGAAATTACGGCACTTTTTCTACATAGTCCCCCCATTTTAGGAGACCAAAAGTATTGGGACATATTCACTTACAGTATATGTGTATTAAAGTCGTCAAAAGTTTAGTGGTTGGGGAAATATAACACACAATGACTTAATCAGGCTTGTGACTCAGCAAATGCATCCAACAAGTTTGTAGTTTGTTTTGGCTGTGTAAGGGCTATTTGACCAAGTAGGAGAGAGATTGTGCTGCATCAAATGACCTGGCCTCCACAATCAGCCGACCTCAACCCAATTGAGATGGTTTGGGATGAGTTGGACCGCAGAGTGAAGGAAAGCAGCCATAAGTGCTCAGCATATATGGGAACTCCTTCAAGACTGTTGAAAAAGCATTCCAGGTGAAGCTAGTTGAGAGAATGCCAAGAGTGTGCAAAGCTGTCATCAAGTCAAAGGGTGGTTACTTTGAAGAATTTCAAATATAAAATATATTTTGATTTGTTTAACACTTTTTTGGTTACAACATGATTCCATATGTGTTATTTCATAGTGTTGTCTTCACGACTATTATACAATATAGGAAATAGTAAAAATGCCTTTAAAAAAAAAAACTTGAATGAGTAGGTATGTCCAAACTTTTGACTGGTACTGTAAGTGAATTTTCCCTAGGTGCTGGAGTACAGAGCCAAAACAACAACAAATGTCACTGTCCCAATACGTTTGGTGCTCACTGTATCTGTACGGTATAGCGAAACCAAGTCAATCCTTTGGGTCTTGAGGGAATTCTTAATGGTTTATTATTTCATTCATCCTTAAAAATCGGTATACAGTATATGTATACATGTTTTTTGTTATACAAAACAAATATCCAGATAAAAATATAGGTTTAAGATACAGCACATACATACAATATGTTAATAAATAAACAACAGTAATAAAGCCATTAGAATAATAATGCTGTCCACCTTAGCCCTTTAATAATGGACTATACCATATGACTATACTCTTTAATAATGGACTATACCATCTCTGACTATACTCTTCCGTCCTTCTAATAAACTGATGATATTCTGGAGGGGGGAAAAATGGTAATCAGAATTTGCTCATATATTCACTATAACAGTAGCATACAACACAACAGTAATGGATATGGAGAAATACATTACCTCTCTTCCAAAGGCCTTTGCCATTTCAGCTGCACCTGACCCAAACTACAAACACAAAAATATCAGTAAATTCCAGAATAATTTCAATTGCTCTAACAGGAACTCAAAACCTGTTCACCTGATTTAAAATTCCTCACAATCAAATGTAGACTGCATTATCTACCAAGAGAATTCTCTTCGATTATAATCACAGCCGTATATATTCCCCCCCAAGCAGACACATCGATGGCTCTGAACAAACTTTATTTGACTCTTTGCAAACTGGAATCCATACATCCTGAGGCTGCATTCATTGTAGCTGGGGATTTTAACAAGGCTAATCTGAAAACAAGACTCCCTAAATTGTATCAGCATATCGATTGCGCCACCAGGGCTGGCAAAACCTTGGATCATTGTTATTCTAACATCCGCGACGCATATAAGGCCCTGCCCCGCCCTCCTTTCAGAAAAGCTGAACACGACTCCATTTTGCTGATCCCTGCCTACAGACAGAAACTAAAACAAGAAGCTCCCTCGCTGAGGTCTGTCCAACGCTGGTCCAACCAAGCTGATTCCACACTCCAAGACTGCTTCCATCATGTGGACTGGGACATGTTTCGTATTGCGTCCGACGATAACATTGACGAATACGCTGATTCGGTGTGCGAGTTCATTAGAACGTGCGTTGAAGACGTCGTTCCCATAGCAACGATTAAAACATTCCCTAACCAGAAACCGTGGATTGATGGCAGCATTCGCGTGAAACTGAAAGCGCGAACCACTGCTTTTAATCAGGGCAAGGTGACTGGTAACATGACTGAATACAAACAGTGCAGCTATTCCCTCCGCAAGGCTATCAAACAAGCTAAGCGTCAGTATAGAGACAAAGTAGAATCTCAATTCAACAGCTCAGACACAAGAGGTATGTGGCAGGGTCTACAGTCAATCACGGACTACAAGAAGAAATCCAGCCCAGTCACGGACCAGGATGTCTTGCTCCCAGGCAGACTAAATAACTTTTTTGCCCGCTTTGAGGACAATACAGTGCCACTGACACGGCCTGCAACATGCGGTCTCTCCTTCACTGCAGCCGAGGTGAGTAAAACATTTAAACGTGTTAACCCTCGCAAGGCTGCAGGCCCAGATGGCATCCCCAGCCGCGCCCTCAGAGCATGCGCAGACCAGCTGGCTGGTGTGTTTACGGACATATTCAATCAATCCCTATACCAGTCTGCTGTTCCCACATGCTTCAAGAGGGCCACCATTGTTCCTGTTCCCAAGAAAGCTAAGGTAATTGAGCTGAACGACTACCGCCCCGTAGCACTCACTTCCGTCATCATGAAGTGCTTTGAGAGACTAGTCAAGGACCATATCACCTCCACCCTACCTGACACCCTAGACCCACTCCAATTTGCTTACCGCCCAAATAGGTCCACAGACGACGCAATCTCAACCACACTGCACACTGCCCTAACCCATCTGGACAAGAGGAATACCTATGTGAGAATGCTGTTCATCGACTACAGCTCGGCATTTAACACCATAGTACCCTCCAAGCTCGTCATCAAGCTCGAGACCCTGGGTCTCGGCCCCGCCCTGTGCAACTGGGTACTGGACTTCCTGACGGGCCGCCCCCAGGTGGTGAGGGTAGGCAACAACATCTCCACCCCGCTGATCCTCAACACTGGGGCCCCACAAGGGTGCGTTCTGAGCCCTCTCCTGTACTCCCTGTTCACCCACGACTGCGCGGCCACGCACGCCTCCAACTCAATCATCAAGTTTGCGGACGACACAACAGTGGTAGGCTTGATTACCAACAACGACGAGACGGCCTACAGGGAGGGGGTGAGGTCCCTCGGAGTGTGGTGTCAGGACAATAACCTCACACTCAACGTCAACAAAACGAAGGAGATGATTGTGGACTTCAGGAAACAGCAGAGGGAACACCCCCCTATCCACATTGATGGAAAAGTAGTGGAGAGGGTAGTAAGTTTTAAGTTCCTCGGCATACACATCACAGACAAACTGAATTGGTCCACTCACACAGACAGCATCGTGAAGAATGCGCAGCAGCGCCTCTTCAACCTCAGGAGGCTGAAGAAATTTGGCTTGTCACCAAAAGCACTCACAAAGAGTGCATCCTGGCAGGCTGTATCACCGCCTGGTACGGCAACTGCTCCACCCACAACCGTAAGGCTCTCCAGAGGGTAGAGAGGTCTGCACAACGCATCACCGGGGGCAAACTACCTGCCCTCCAGGACACCTACACCACCCGATGTTACAGGAAGGCCATAAAGATCATCAAGGACAACACCCACCCGAGCCACTGCATGTTCACCTCGCTATCATCCAGAAGGCGAGGTCAGTACAGGTGCATCAAAGCTGGGACCGAGAGACTGAAAAACAGCTTCTATCTCAAGGCCATCAGACTGTTAAACAGCAACCACTAACATTGAGTGGCTGCTGTCAACACACTGACTCAACTCCAGCCACTTTAATAATGGGAATTGATGGGAAATGATGTAAAATATATCACTAGCCACTTTAAACAATGCTACCTAATATAATGTTTACATACCCTACATTATTCATCTCATATGTATACGTATATACTGTACTCTATATCATCTACTGCATCCTTATGTAATACATGTATCACTAGCCACTTTAACTATGCCACTTTGTTTACATACTCATCTCATATGTATATACTGTACTCGATACCATCTACTGTATCTTGCCTATGCAGCTCTGCACCATCACTCATTCATATCTTTATGTACATATTCTTTATCCCCTTACACTGTGTATAAGAAATTCGTTTTGGAATTGTTAGTTAGATTACTTGTTGGTTATTACTGCATTGTCGGAACTAGAAGCACAAGCATTTCGCTACACTCGCATTAACATCTGCTAACCATGTGTATGTGACAAATAAAATTTGATTTGATTTTGATTGCAACAGAGCCCATGCTGTAAGTTGTCATTACCTCGTTCTTCACATCGTGGTCGGCCCCACTGTCCAACAACAGCTGCACTAGCTCCTCATGGTTGTTCAACACTGCCACCTAGCAGACACACTCGTTATACTGACTGCTTGCCTTGTCCTCTATCAACTTTCCTGTCCCATGTCCTATTTCCTAAGGGGTCTCGCTGAGTTTGCACCATGAGTGGCACAACAAAGGTTTGTGAAGAGTGTGAAGTGTACCATAAGTGGTGTCTTGCCATCCTTGTCCCTGGTGTTGACATCAGCCCCGGCTCTGATGAGGAGAGAGGCCACCGCTGGGTTCCCACTGACCGCTGACACCCTCATCAGAGGAGTCCAGTGGGACACGGTGTCCCTAACGTCCAACTGAGACAACAATCAACATGCATTTTAGCCTCAAAATTAGAACTCTTTCACTTCCTTTAGTCTTTGATAATGAAACTAAGGCTCTGGATAAAAGTAGTGCACTTTAGTGGAGTATCGCAGTGCTAGAGGCCTCACTACAGATCCGGGTTCGATCCCGGGCTGTGTTGCAGCCGGCCGCGACCGGGAGACTCTTGGGTGGCGCACAATTGGCCCAGCATCGTCCGGGTTAGGGCGTGGGTTTGGCCGCCTGGGATGTCCTTGTCCCATCGCGCTCTAGTGCCTCCTGTGGGGAGTCGGGCACATGCACGCTGACACGGTAGCCAGTTGTACGGTGATTCCTCCGACACATTGGTGCGGCTGGCCTCGCAAGAAGCAGTGTGGCTTGGCAGGGTCGTGTTTCTGAGGACGCATGCCTCTCTTACAAGACTGTAACTACCAATTGGATATCACGAAATGGGTAAAAAGTTTTCTCTTTTTTTTAGTAGTGCACTTTACATGTACAGTAGGGAATAAAGTGCAATTTCAGACATGGCCAGCTTATAAAGCTCATAAATGCTGACACCAGTCTTACCTCACAGCCATCCTGGATCATGTAGGCTATGACAGCAAGGTGTCCTCCGTCAGCTGCCCAGTGGAGGGGGGTACAGCCCCCCATGTCCTGGGACTGCCACGTGGCCCCAAATCTCCTCAGGTACTTCACTATGTCCAGGTGGCCAAAGAAACATGCCAGCATCAGACTGACATAGACACAGTAAATGGTCAATCACAAACGTATTGTTCATTTACCCACAACGTTTGTATTGTAAATGTGAGCAAATACACTAGAAGTCTATATGCAAAGGCAAGGTACATAATACTGTATGTGTTTGCACACCTGTCTTTCCCACTACCGTTCTTCATATTCACGTCTGCACCGTGTTCTACCAATTTGTGAACCAGTCTGAAAAAGATCCAAGTTCATAGAAAAGGTTTCAAGCATAATGGTGTCATTATTCCATTACCAGGAGAGCTTGGTGAGCAAGACTCGCCCTGTAAGGTTTTACCTGGCAAAGCCTTTCTGTGCAGCCACCATGAGAGGAGTGAAACCGTGTTTGTCATTGACGTTCACACTGACTGTCCTGGAGAAAAATAAAGCATGACATTAACCATAAGAGTATCTCAAAATTCTATCCTATAGTACATCTGCTCATTGCTCACCCAGACTCCAACACTCTGGTCATGTCCTCCTCATCATTCATGTTGACAGCACGGTGGAGGTTCTTCCCACTCATAGGCTCACCTGGATGACATTATATAGGTGTCAAAGAACATAAACGCATATAATTTTGATAAAGCAGATATGCCAACTGAAAGAGTGCTGTGTACAGTATACTCACGTGTGGTAGAGACCGACACAGCCGGGCTGTAGAGGGACTCCCCAGTTGGTCTTGTGATTCTCAGTCTGTACTTATAGGACGTGCTGGGCTCCAAACTTTCTACAGTGTGGTGACTGCTGTACCCACTGTTGGTGAGCCAAAAGCACAGTTAAAGCCTACTCTTAGATTATGTTAATTAGAATTAGATATTATTCTAGGCCCATAGGATGTAATCTATGAATAGCTTATACTCACACATAGATAGTCCCGTATGTGTGTGATTTGGGGTCCATCTCTTCTACAGAGAAGCGGGTCCATTTCTCTGGTGAGCCTGTCCGTGGTTCATTCTCCTCTGTCTCCCAGCTTAGGTCAATGCTATGGTGACTGACTTTACCAATGACAGGAGGAGTCGGTGCCTTGAATGGTTTATGGCTGCCTAAAGAACAGCACAGACATTGAAAGGGATACGGTGGGGAGAGTTGGCCTTAATCTTAACACATTTTACAGGCGAGCTATATATTACAGTACAGAGGGTTGCATGTCTGGCCATGGACACATGATGGCACTACTAGCTGTAAATTACACAAAACAGAAAACTTTCTGGGACTTAGTTTTACCCGTTTTAGCAGACTGTGAACCAGTGAATGATTTGCCGAATTAGTGAAGGTTAGATCCAGCTTGCTGCAACTTTAAGATGTAAAGTTAGCTAAACTACTAACGCGTTACAGTATAGTATAGCTACTAAATTAGCACTAGCTAACTAAAGCCAGCTCTATAAAACTTCACGTTAGCTAGCTAAACTTGCTGTAGTTTGCAATCTTGAATTTCTGAAAACAGTCTTTGATTCAAGACTAAAATTGACATACCTGGATTTGTCATTGTCACAGAAAGCAGTTATCTTGTTGATGGCATTTTGTGGTTGCTATGGGAACCACAGGTGGCATGTGCGGGAAAATAAATAAATCATTAATAATTAATGAATCAATTAATGTGGCATGTGCGGAAAAACCTGATGTGCAAAAATCCTTAGAACTGTTGGACAACCCGGTGTTTTTAATCTAGGTTGAAAATATTTAACGTTATATTTTCAACCTAGTTAGTGATGTATATTTTGCAGTATTCATCTCATTCTATATGTTTGCAACATTGTTGCAAATGCATAACGGTTCAGCTGAGCACACTCCTCCACACAGACCATGTTCTCTATTTTTGTCCTTTCAAACTATTGTTCGCTATTCTACTATGCTTTGGCCTGTCCCATCATGGCCTCATCTGTTGGGACTCTTCGGGATTAAATGGCCACATGACCAATCCATCCTTCACTGTGTCGCCGGAGCACGTTTAATTATTCAGGCTCCCCAGCTTTGAGCAGGGCAGAGGCATTCGAAGCTATTTTATTTAGCTTGAACAACCTACTTTTAAATTATATAAAATCACTAAACATTCTTCAAATTCATTTTTGAGGCTGTTTCTCAACCATGGCGCAGGGCATAACAACCGGAGAGAAGTATTGGGAGGATAGAGTAGCCTTCGAAACAGAAGGAGCAGGTCAAGAACATGTGGAATATGATGATGTTTTGGAGTTTAATACATTTGACGGACTACCCTACTCCTCTCGATATTACACATTACTGAAGGAAAGGATGGCTCTACCAGTTTGGAAAGCCAAGTGTGATTTCATGGACAAACTGGCCAACAAGCAGTTTGTTATTGTCTCTGGCACTGCAAAAACTGGGAGAAGCTGTCAGGTGAGTTGATTACTCTCTCTTCTGACAATAACTAGGTTTTATCTAACGATACACTGAGTATAGAAAACATTAAGAACACCTGCTCTTTCCATGACATAAACTGACCAGGTGAATCCAGTTGAAAGCTATGATCCCTTATTGATATCACTGTTAAATCCACTTCAATTAGTGTAGATGAAGGGGAGGAGACAAGTTAAAGAACGATTTTTAAGCCTTGAGACATTTGAGATATGGATTGTCTATGTGTGCCATTCAGAGGGTGAACGGGCAATTCAAAAATTGTGTCTTTGAAAGGGGTATGGTAGTAGGTGCCAGGCGCACTGGTTTGTATAAAGAACTGCAACGCTGCTGGGTTTTTCACACTCAACATTTTTTCTTATGTATCAAGAATGGTCCACCAGCCAAAGAACATCCAACTGTGGGAAGCATTGGAGTCGACATGGGCCAGTTAGCATCCCAGTGGAATGCTTTCGACACCTTGTAGAGTCCATCCTCCAACGAATTGGCTGATCTGAGGGCAAAAGAGTGGGGGTGTATCTAATATTTGGTAGACTCAAGTGTATATTTGTAATGCATAATGACTATGGGTTGCTTCCCAAAAATCGCTCCTTTCTCACAAATTGTGCACTTGTTCAATTCCCTTCATGTATTTGAAAGAAAATAACTAGTATAAGGGATATGTGTATTGTGGAATCTCCCTCTAGTCTAGACCATGTCTATACTAATCCAATGTTTTTACATGTGTGAGAAGTACTGAACCAATGCACACTTCAGGAAAAAATAAAGATTGTCCAACTGGTAAGTGAAATGAGGGGTTTAATGAATGCTCTCATTATGACTGAAGGATGTGAGTAGAGAAAGAAGAATCTGTTTTGACAGTGTTTCATGTTCTTATCTTTCTCCCTGTGGCATGCTCAGATCCCCCAGTGGTGTGCAGAGTTCTGCCTTTCTGTCCAGTACCAGAATGGCATGGTGGTGTGCACCCAGGACCACAGGCAACATACAGTGGATCTGGCCCTGCGTGTCGCTGATGAGATGGATGTCAACATCGGCCATGAAGTGGGCTACAGCATCCCTCTAGAGACATGCTGCTCTGGTGACACTGTTCTCAGGTCTGTAAACACTATTTCACACACTGCTCAAACACTATTTCACACACACAGACACACACTCTTTCTCAAACACACATCACCCCCCTCTTTCCAGTTTTTATTTTTAAAGAAGTGAACATAAGAGTTGAGGGGCCTCTTTTCAGAGGCTCCATTGCAGCTTCCCAGCTCTAACTCTGACCATATGCCACGCTCCCACATCTCTCACTGCCATAAGCCAGCCGAGGAACAAAAACACAGGACAAGCTAGAAAATAGGCAGCCGCGGAGACCTAATGAATCCACTGACCAGACTAATTACTAGAGTAAATGACACTAGCACAAATCAGCTTCATTAAGGACCCTTTCAGTAGGGCGGCTAATTCATCCTGTTGTCTTACACCTGTTGGCTGTAATTTGCTATTAGTGCACTAGAATTGATTGCTTTTACGTTTTTGTAAGAGTCTTCCCTTCTTCACCACCCCAGGTACTGCACTAGCGACATGCTGCTCAGAGAGATGATGTCAGACCCCATGCTGGAGCACTACGGTGTCATCGTCATTGACCAGGCCCATGAGAGGACGGTCAGTACAGACGTTCTGCTGGGCCTGCTCACAGACATCGCCCTGCAGAGGCCCGAGCTCCGTGTGGTGCTCCTCACAGCTACACACCCAGGACCCAAACTACTGGGCCACTACAGGAATGTCCCACTGATCCAGCTGGAGGGCGTGTGTTCAGCGGAGGCGGTGTATACTGGTACCAGCCACAAGGACTACTTCTGCTCTGCCCTGCGACTGGTTCTGGAGATACACCACTCCCAAGAGGAAGGGGACATAGTCGTGTTTCTGGCCACAACTCAAGTAAGATCTGCTTAAAATGTAATATCCTAGTCTACAGTCTGGGAATGTAGGAGAAGCCATACCATGACAACTGTTGCTTGGAGAAAAGCTTTTCCCAACCTTCTTTCCTCTTGTGTTTTCCCTATCTCAGGAGATAGATCTTGCCCGCGATATCCTCCATCGCGAGGAGGTCAATACATCTCCACATCTAGGGGAACTTCTTCCTATCTCGGTGCACCCTGGGCTGGGTGGGACTCTGCCCATGCCAAGTGAAGAGGACGGCCGGTGCAGAAGAGTCTTCCTCACCTCCAGTCCAAACGAAGACCTCTTTTGGGCTGTTCACAAGCTGAACTTTGTCATCGATGCCGGTGTCCAGAAAAGAAATGTGAGTAACATATTGACGAATAGTTATTTTAAGAGAAGCTTTTTAGTAACTACAATGTAATAAATTATAGTTAGTGGTGGTTTATTTAAATGAATGAATGTCTGTCTTTCCTCATTTTCTAGGTTTATAACCCTAGGATCAGGGCGAACTCAGTCGCCATTCAACCTATCAGTAGGAGTCAAGCAGAGAGCCGCAAACAGCTTGTAGGAACAACAGGTATGACGAAGACTGAAATCAGTATCAGTATTACAGTCTGGAGAGTTGTGTTCTTGCAAAGCTGAGCGCATCACTTCCCGCAGGGAAGAGTTTCTGTCTGTACCCAGAGGACACACCCCTACCCAGCGAGACACGCCCTCACATCCTGGAGTCTGACATCACGTCCACCGTGCTCTTCCTGAAGAGGATGGACATCGGTGGCCTGGGCCGCTGTGACTTCATCGACAGGCCAGGTACGGCGAAACAGGCTGAACAAGTACAGGGTCTTTCTTCAGCATTACATTTAATGTATCTACAGTACCAATGTGACAGGACAGCTAAATGTATACATACAGAATGGAGTGATACATCAGTACAATGAAATTACATCCATAATGCAATAATATCCCTTGATTGGTTGGGTTGACATAACAACAGTGTTGTTTTGTATGTAGGGTTTTGAGCGCCATGCATCCTGTAGAGACATTTTGGGTTGAGCTCAGTTAGTTCGTTTGGCCTGTGTGGTATTGTGTTCCATTGGAGGGTGGTGAGCCGTGCGTAAGCTAAACTGACAAGCCTTGTTCTACCGGCATTGTTTTCAGAGTTGACCTGCTTCTGTGAGATCTGTCTCCCTGGGCCTAGTGATGCAGCAGAGGCCATGGAGTGCTAACACTCATTAGAGATAAGAGCTTAGCCAAGCTCTCTCTCTGTGTGTGTGTGTGTGTGTGTGTGTGTGTGTGTGTGTGTGTGTGTGTGTGTGTGTGTGTGTGTGTGTGTGTGTGTGTGTGTGTGTGTGTGTGTGTGTGTGTGTGTGTGTGTGTGTGTGTGTGTGTGTGTGTGTGTGTGTCTCTCTCTCTAAGCCCTGCCAAGCACTACAGCTTAATGGTGTGCAGCAGGGCAATGTGGGCATTCCACTATAAGCCCCATGATTGGATGACATTTAGATTGAAAGTGTGTGCTAAATTGGTGTGTGATGTTATTATTATAATGTTGTTGCTGTTGTGATGCTGTTTCGCAGGATTAGACTATTACCATAATGACCATAACGTGACCGTACATTTGAGATGCTTATTGCCCTGTATACTCTAGTTGTATTGTTGAAAACATTGTCACGTCCAGAAGTGGCAGTGTAAAGCAAAGCTTCTCAGAACATTTATTTTGCACAGTGATTCACATCCGATATAAGGATATTGAGGATTAAGATTACAATCAATTTAGCCTGCTGTTGTACAGCCTTACCAAATAATCTGTTTTACAAGATTGTAAACAAACAGTTTACAGATGATTATCTTTATGAAGTCAGATACTTCACAGTTCTGTCATGCACCGTTTAGATTCATATCCACGGTTGTGTTATTTCCACCAGATCCTGAAGGTCTGATGCAGGCTTTAGAGGAACTGGACTACCTAGCAGCCCTTGATGACGATGGGAACCTGTCAGAGATCGGCATCATCATGTCTGAATTTCCCCTGGAGCCCCAGATGGCCAAGACACTACTTGCCTCCTGCGAGTTTGACTGTGTCAGCGAGGTGACCACCATCGCCGCCATGCTGGCAGGTATGTGGGACTTCAACTTGTGCTCTGTGTTCTGTATACCACATTAAATAGTAATGTTACCATACACACCACCACGCTGTCGTCATACTGGCACACTTGCTGACCTCATACAAAGTGAAGTCATGTCAAACCTCACATATACTTCAGTGTACAATATTGATGCACTAACCCCTTCTATCATGCTGCCCCTCTCTTAGCACCAAGCTGCTACCTGGTCCCCTCAATGGAGTTAAGGCTAGAGGCCTCTCAGTGTCACCTTAAGTTCCAGCACCCAGAAGGAGATCACTTCACCCTAATCAACATCTACAAGGCTTTCAAACAGAACGGGCAGGAGCCCTGTGAGTTCACATAGGCCTACCTTTAGCCACAAACAGCTTGAAGAAAACTAGGTTAAAATTGGCCATAGACTTGTCATTGATTGATGCTTGTAATGTACATTATTCAAACCTTAAATTCCTCTCTGGTTTGGCGTGTTCCAGTTGTCAGTGTGGAGAAGTGGTGTCAGGACTACTTCCTGAGTCTGTCTGCCCTGCAGACGGCTGATGCTATCCACTCTGAGCTGACTGACATCCTGAGGAGGATAGAGCTGCCTGTCTCCATGCCTTCCTTTGGTTCCAAGGGAAACATAATCAACATCAAGAGAGCGCTGTTAGCCGGCTTCTTCATGCAGGTAATATGGCTTCTACCTTCTAGCATTAGATATCTATTGAAAACTGCTAATACTATGACACTTGAAAAGGTACAATCTACCATTTACTTGGAGTGATTATATAAGACAGATACTGTACTGTTATGACTTTCAGGTGGCGAGGGATGTGGACTCATCAGGGAATTATTTCATGTTGACGCACAAACACGTGGCCCAGATTCACCCTCTCTCTGCCTACGGCACCAAGACGCCCAAACTGGGCCTGCCAGAGTGGGTCCTCTTCCATGAGTACACCTTCTCAGAGGACAACTGCATTCGCACCGTGTCCCACATATCACCAGAGGAGTAAGTAGACTAGGTCTGCAGATCTGAAGTAACCATTTGTGAAAGATAAACATCAATAAAACATAATATATAAAAATATAGTATATCAAAGATAATATCCAAAAAAGAATATGCTATAATCATGTGTAGATTCAAATAGATAATATATATTCACTTCAGGGAGAGACAAGAGTTCCCAGAAACTGCTTTCCATTTTGGCCCAGGCACATTATAGTCAGATTGTAATTGGAAAGGGTCTTCTTAATCCTGTCCTTAAAAAGGGATTATGGATAGCACAGCTACAGTACAGTTGTCTATGATAATCTCAAACTCATTCAATTCCCACTTAGGTTGCTCTCCGTAATTGCAGGTGACCCAATGTTCCTGTGCTATGTTAAATGTGCACTTCAAGTGCAAGTGAATAAGATAACTGTGTGAAATCCGAATGGAAATCCAATTCACAAATGATTCCCACTCCCTCCCTCCTTCCAGGTTCATTCAGATGACTCCACAGTACTTCTTCTTTAACCTGCCTCCCAGTGAAAGCAAGGACATCCTCCAGAACATCTTAGACAAGGGAGCTGAACACTACAAAGCAAAGAAGATTAAAAAGAGCCCCAGCCTAGACAGCATACCAGAAGTCACAGCTAGTTGTGTCATACAGTGATTGTGAATGCCTTGGATGGGGATCTCTGTCGAGGCAGAAACGCCCTACTCATTCCCTGGTACATTATATGATCATGCTCACCAGTGTTACCTTTGTCATCTCACCAGTGTTACTTTTGCGTCATTGAAACTTAGAATCATGTCAAAATGTCAGGTTATAAAAATTCATATAATTCCATTTGTTAATCACTTGCATTTATATATAGGAAAAAAACTGACTGTCCAGATTTCCAATGTGTTTGTTTTAGTGATATTTATAGACAGTCCATGTACCTGTATGTGTGTTATTTTTTGGAACTTGCACTTTAATAATAAATACACCTCTAAAAATGGATGTTTGTGGAGTGCTCAACCTGAATGCACAACTAGTAAAACAAAAACAAAAAGCCTATTTTGGGTAGTCCAAAAGCTGGGTGGTTCGAGCCATGAATGCTGATTGGCTGACAACCATGGTCATGTATACCACAGGTATGACAAAAGTTATTTTTACTGCTCTATTTACATTGGTAAGCAATGTATATTAGCAATAAGACACCTCAGGGGTTTGTGCTATATGACCAATATACCTCGGCTAAGGGCTGTGTCCAGGCACTCCGCATTGTGTTGTGCTTAAGAACAGCCCTTAGCCATGGTACATTGGCCATATACACCACACCCCCTCGGGCCTTATTGCTTAAATATAAAACACAGCTTAAAACAAGGGTGCATTCTTCGTACTTTTCCCTTACTCGCCACTGCTTTTTAACCACCTGTCCCTTTTTCTTAAATTCCTCTAGTCAGTCACAGTCACAGACAGATTAGAGGTACAGGGCATTACAGGGAGACAATTTGAGTTGTTGAGCCATTTGCTGTAGAGAGTGAAGAGAGAATGGGTGTGGTTGACCCAATTCAGTGACAGGGCATTACATTATTGTAGCTACATGAGGCATTACAGCACCATGTGACCTCTTTAGTCCTGCAGACACACTTACAGGCTCAAGCCAAGATCCACAGACAGAAATAGGTTGAACTGCATGGCACCAAGGTTGGTGTTGTGTAGTTGTGTTCATACACTGTCAAGACCAACATGCATCAAGGACAAGGTGATGAGAAATATCATTCAAACCTTTATTTCAAGTCAGGGCAAACATGCAGGCACACACATTCAAACATATAGCAACGAGTACAAATCATCCTCTGAATGGATAGTTCGCAGTCAACATTACCTGCAGGCTATTGCACATTATCAGTTTGAAATGTTCTTACATTGTAACGTTTTTTCCAGGTTTCTAAGACCAAATCCCGTTGAGATACTGGTACTCCAAAGTTTGAGTCATGCGCATGCATCTCGCATTTAGCGAGAACAAAGAAAATATAAATTTTAAAAAGGTAATTTTCCAATCCTCTTTACAAAACTAGGCCAATTTAAAAAGGTGAAGCACTGCAATTGTAAAATAAATTATCTACCAGAGACTAAACTGTGGATTGCGCAGTCTGGAAGTAAGGCACAGCTGGTGATGCTTTCACATTGTAGGTGTGTAGAGGGTGTAGAGCAGTGAACACCTTCATACGGGTGTTATTTTGGTTATCATCATGACGATGCCCCAAGGTCACCACTTCCTGTCTTTGGGATCAGCTGTTGCAGGAGGTCGAGGAAGAGCTCAATGCGGCTGAGGAGTGGAGCAGTCTTTTCAGCACGCAGTATCTTGGAGTAAACATTCTTATAGGTCTTCAGGAGTTCCTCGTCCTTATTGCTATTGTAAAAAAAAAGGAACATTCTGAATGATTTGATTTTAATCAAAGCTATGCTTACATGTATTAACATTCCTTATTAATGGTGTAGGGATACTGAGATTATGATACCCTGACCCCTATCGCCACTGTGCATTGTCTTACAGAGACAAAGCTTCCTGCTAAAGAAGCATAACAATGATTGACACTTGTTAAAGAGGGGCTAGAGGAACAGCTCTGTGTGGAGGGATATTGTCACTGGGAGAGCTGTGGCAGGGCAGGACCAACACACTGGGATAAAAATGCTAAGGGTTGTTTAGATACTCAAGTTATCTGCTGGCCATAGTACAGTGTATCGAGTGGAACTCAAGGTGTTTATGGCATTCAGTGAACCAGTAGTGCTATTAGAAAGCCTACATAATGACCAGTCTTACACAATGACCTTTTATGCATCTCTTATCTTCCCATTTCACTACTCCTCCAAAACAGTGACCAATCCATCCAAGAAGAAATGGATATAAAATAGCAGATGCTCTGAGCTGCCCTATAAAGACCAAGCTACTACTGACTGACTGAACAGTCTTAATAAGATGAAAAGATTTCAGAAGTTTCAATATTATGCCTCTACTCGATCTCATGTTTAGTCCTGGTTTAGACCTCTGCAGGAGAAGGTTAACCAGGCTGGGTACAACCAGTCCTTTCCTCACCTTGGTTTGCGCTTCATGGCCGTCATCAGTTTGACCAGCTGCAGCAGCAGGAAGGAGAAACTGGGCTCAAAGACGCCAATCAACTTCATCACTTCTATGGTGTTCAGCCCTGAGGAGGTGGTGCCATCTGCACCACTGTCAAGGTGTCTTGTCAACTCTGGGCAGTCTGTCTACAAAATTAAAAAAAATTACATTCATGTGGAAATACACATAGAAATGCGAGTTATAGATCTATCATTCTACTTGAATGCAAGTCTAAGAAGCGACAGATATGTTTTATGTGCACTATTTCTATGCTTCCTGTTCTTAAGTTGTGTTTTGCGTCTTTTACTTTCGGTTTCATAAGAACAGCTTCAAAACAGCAGAAACAATATTTTTGGTTATGGAGCGGTTTACATGGTACAATGACTCTCTACACCGGTGGTTCCCAAACTTTTTATAGTCCCGTACCCCTTCAAACATTCAACCTCCAGCTGCATGCCCCCTCTAGCACCAGGGTCAGCACACTCTCAAATGTTATTTTTTGCCATCATCGTAAGCCTGCCACACACACAAACAATACATTTATTAAACATAAAAGAGTAAGTTTGTCACTTCCCACGAGCCGGGTTGTGATAAAGAGCTCTTATAGGAACAGAGCACAAATAATAATCAATCATTTTGCTCTTTATTTAACCATCTTACATATAAAACCTTATTTGTTCATCGAAAATTGTGAATAACTCACTACGCAGGTTAATAAGAAGGGTGTGCTTGAAAGGATGCACATAACTCTGTAATGTTGGGTTGTATTGGAGTCCCCGTCTTAAATAATTTTCCACACACAGTGTGCCAGTACTTAGTTCATGCTAGTGAGGGCTGAGAATCCACTCTCACACAGGTACGTGGTTGCAAAGGGCATCAGTGTCTTAACAGCGCAATTTTCCAAGGCAGGATACTCTGAGCGCAGCCCAATCCAGAAATCTGTCAGTGGCTTCTGATTAAATTAAATTTTCACAGAATGACTTGTTGCAATTTCAATGAGGCTCTCTTGTTCAGATATCAGTAAGTGGACTGGAGGCAGGGCATGAAAGGGATAACGAATCCAGTTGTTTGTGTTGTGCATTTCGGGAAAAGTACATGTGTAATTGCACACCCAACTCACTCATGTGCTTCGGTATAATCACATTTTACATTGTCCATAAGCTTGAGTTCATTTGCACAAAGAAAATTGTACAATGATGGAAATACCTGTGTGTTTCCTTGTTAATGCAGACAGAGAAGAGCACAAACGTCTTAATCATAGCCTAAATTTTGTCCGACACATTGAATATAGTTGCAGAGTCCCTGTAATCCTAGATTCAGATCATTCAGGCGAGAAAAAACATTACCCAGATAGGCCAGTTGTGTGAGAAACTTTTCATCATGCAAACTGTCAGACAAGTGAAAACTATAGTCAGTAAAGAAAACTTTAAGCTCATCTCTCAATTTAAAAAAAAACATGTCAATACTTTGTCCCTTGATAACCAGCGCACTTCTTTCTGTATGTTGTAAAAGCATTACATGGTCGCTGCCCAAATCCTTGCATAGTGCAGAAAATACACAAGAGTTCAGGGGCCTTGCTTTAACAAAGTTAACCATTTTCACTGTAGTGTCCAAAACTTCTTTCAAGTGATCAGGCAGGGTAGCCTAGTGGTTAGAGCGTTGGACTAGTAACCGGAAGGTTGCAAGTTCAAACCCCCGAGCTGTTGTTCTGCCCCTGAACAGCCAGTTAACAGGCACTGTTCCTAGGCCGTCAATGAAAATAAGAATTTGTTCTTAACTGACTTGCCTAGTTAAATAAAGGTTTTGACTTGCAACCTTTCGGTTACTAGTCCAACGCTCTAACCACTAGGCTACCCTGCCGCCCCTTTAACTTCCTGACTGATGTCTTGAGATGTTGCTTCAATATAGCCACATATGTTTCTTTCCTCACGATGCCATCTATTTTGTGAAGTGCACCAGTCCCTCCTGCAGCAAAGCAACCCCACAACATGATGCTGCCACCCCAGTGCCTCACGGTTGGGATGGTGTTCTTCGGCTTGCAAGCCTCCCCCTTTTTCCTCCAAACATAACGATGGTCATTATGGCCAAACAGTTTTATTTTTGCTTCATCAGACCAGAGGACATTTCTCCAAAAAGTATGATCTTTGTCCCCATGTGCAGTTGCAAATCAGTCTGGCTTTTTTATGGCGGTTTTGAAGCAGTGGCATCTTCCTTGCTGAGCGGCCTTTCAGGTTATGTCGGTATAGGACTCGTTTTACTGTGGATATAGATACTTTTGTACCTGCTTCTTCAGCATCTTCACAAGGTCCGTTGCTGTTGTTCTGGGATTGATTTGCACTTCACACCAAATTACGTTAATCTCTAGGAGACAGAACACGTCTCCTTCCTGAGCGGTATGACGGCTGCGTGGTCCCATGGTGTTTATACTTGTGTACTATTGTTTGTACAGATGAACGTGGTACCTTCAGGCGTTTGGAAATTACTCCCAAGGATGAACCAGACTTGTGGAGGTCTACAATTTATTTTCTGAGGTCTTGGCTGGTTTCTTTTGATTTTCCCATGATGTCAAGCAAAGAGGCACTGAGTTTGAAGGTAGGCCTTGAAATACATCCACAGGTACACCTCCAATTGACTCAAAATATGTCAATTAGCCTATCAGAAGCTTCTAAAGCCATGACATAATTTTCTGGAATTTTCCAAGCTGTTTAAAGGCACAGTCAACTTAGTGTATGTAAACTTCTGACCCAATGGATTTATGATACAGTGAATTAGAAGTGAAATAATCTGTCTGTAAACAATTGTTGGAAAATTGACTTGTGTCATGCACAAAGTAGATGTCCTAACCGACTTGCCAAAACTATAGTTTGTTAACAAGAAATTTGTGGAGTGGTTGAAAAGCGAGTTTTAATGACTCCCACCTAAGTGTATGTAAACTTCCGACTTCAACTGAAGAAAAACATATATACACAAAATAAGTTTTTTCCCCCCTTCTTTAAAAAAAATGTAAATCACATTTTTATTTGGCCTACCCCCGACGGCATTGTGCGTGTCCCAGTTGGGGAATACCTGCTCTACGCTATACTTGCTTATATTGTCACAGACTGAAATTAGGCAAACTATGGAGGAGGGCTTTCTGCATAGTACAACAAGTGGGAGGAGGTGTGGAAGTAGTTGGTGGTTAAATGTAAGCGATGATTGTCAAACAGAATGAGAGTGCCTCTGCTACAGCAGTAGGTTCTATTTCTGTTTGTGTCTGTACCTCTGTGTAGTCCTCGAGCAGCTCTTTGTGGATAAGCAGGAAGGCATGGCGAGTGTCTGTCAGTATATCCAGGGCTCCTGTCAGGGTCTTCAGCTTGGCCCCACTGCTGCTCTGACCTGTAAACACACATTGTTACCCTACCACTGAGGAAGTACAGTTCCCGCTCAGCCCAGTCAAAACTGTTCGCTGCTCTGGCCCCCCAATGGTGGAACAAACTCCCTCACGACGCCAGGACAGCGGAGTCAATCACCACCTTCCGGAGACACCTGAAACCCCACCTCTTCAAGGAATACCTAGGATAGGATAAGTAATCCTTCTCACCACCCCCCCTTAATGATTTAGATGCACTATTGTAAAGTGGCTGTTCCACTGGATGTCAGAAGGTGAATTCACCAATTTGTAAGTCGCTCTGGATAAGAGCGTCTGCTAAATGACTTAAATGTAATGTAATGTAAATGTTACTCAATGACAACACCTTTCAGGAGACTATGACAGTTTTGACCTGGCTGGGAGTGTGCCTGGCCCTGGCCTGGGTGAGTGAGCCTGACTGACCTGCCATGGTGAACTCGGCGAAGGCCACCCTCTCCAGAAGGGTGCGGAGCAGCTCGCAGGGTGCGTCCTTCAGGCTGAGGAACAGCAGGACAGCCTTGCTGTAGTGCAGCTCTGCCAGGCTCCTGTGCTGCTTCCTCAGGTGCTCATCCCCCACCTGACACAGAGGAGGAAACATCCAGAATGTACTACACAGACTGAACATCTTAATGCTTTTCTACAGATGCAACAACATTTAAATGGTTTAAAACAGGACGACTGGTAGATATCTTTCTCTAGATACAGTGTTTGTCCTAGGTCAGGTCCTTACCTGGTTGCGGAAGCAGCTGTGGTACATGGAGGCCAGGCGGTGGTGGATGGTGGCAGCTCTGTACTGGTAGAGGGGCTGGCGTGCCGACTCGGTCTGCAGGTCACAGTACTTCAGAGACTTCAGCATGGCCTCCGTCACCTCCCGCTCAATCTGGCAACCCACAGCAATGAAAACTTAGTTATGGATTACTGTGCTCCTACAATTTTCACACCGGCGCTAACCATTTCACCTAAGGCAGTATATAGAGTCCGTATGGTTAGTTAACTTGCTAGACATTTCCCATTCTGTTCATTCACCTACTATGAATCTATCCAAGTCTTACCTGTTCCTGAGCCTTCCTGGACAGAGGGGCGTAGTCCTGCAGCAGAGTGGCCAGGGTGAAGTAGGTAGTGGACAGCTCCCAGTTGACTGAGTCCCACACTGCAGGGTGGTTCCCTCTGGTGGCCAGGGAACGCATAGCCCTGAGGTAGTAGTCTATAGCCTGGAGGGGGAGAGTGTGAGTGTAAAGGTCCCTGCTCCATTTTCATTAGCACCAACTCTTACTGAAAGCATAGTGATTTTAAGTTGAATTGCCCTACTTAGAAACCTCAGAGCGTTTAAGCAGCAGTTGCCAACATGACAGGAAAGTGACTGGCAAAGATAAGCAGATCGTTTAGCATTCATGCCTTTCTATTTATTGTGGAAAGCAATACGGGGTTGGTGTAGTCATAGAAATCATGATATGTCTATTACATAATGATTCTATTAGTGTGGTAGCGGTACCTTATTGTAATAGAGAGACTCCTCTGGGGAGAACTCTCCTCTGCTCAGGTCTGCAGATGTAGCACAGTGGGCCTGGGCACAGATCCTCATCAGCCTGCCTGTGTTGCACAGCAGCAGGGAGGTGTTGGTTCTGTCCTCAATGGCCTCAAAGTCCTTCATGCCCTTCTCAAAGCACGAGAAACTCTTCTTCCATATCTCCTGTTCAGCTATAGATACAGACTTCTTCACTGAAGAGGAGGAGGGGGGGGGGGGGTTAGAGTGAGGAAGAGGTTCATATTTGTTTATTTTAGGTCTGTTTCCTGAAGTAAGATATCATGTTTCACAAATATTTCTTATATTGCTTACAGCAGTCATAAATTAAATCAGTAGTCAACAAATCAATCATTTACACAAAATCATCCTCCATAACTGATGGGCCAGACTCCGTACCTTCCTTCTCGGTCTGCATGGCAGCAGCCTGGTTCATGTAGAAGACTCCTATCTCGTTGCGAATGTTGCCCAGTCTCTTCAGTACCTGGGCTAGCTGTTCAGGACCATGCTCTTTCACCACCCCGGAGGTCAGCAGCTCGTAGGCCGCCTCATAACACTTACTGCTCACAAACAGCTGGTACTCTGGGTCCGTGGCCAGGTCACTGGCCATGTTAAAGGCTGGGGGACAGTCACACAGGCCAGACTGATCTAATTTGTAACAACAATGATGCACTGCATTTATATATAGGATTATTCAAGCTTTTAAGTATTGTAATGTTAGCGTTTGTTATTACAGGTTCTTGCTTCTGAAAAGCATTACAGCAGGGATTATCAACTAGATTCAGCCGCAGGCCTTCAAACCTTGCTTTCATTTGTATACAATCACGTATCACTATTGTGCATGGGAATACTTGGAAACAGATTTCTTATATTAAAATCATTTGGAGCTGATTTCCTGGTGTTTTTCCAGTCTTATGTCCAACAATGAAAAATACTCAAAACCACCCGTGGGCCGCCAATTGGAGAACCCTGCAACATTAAACGGCAAATCTACAGAATACTGAAACCTTTTGTGTCAATTGTGAAGGGATGTGGAGGGATGCATTTGATGAAAAGTGTGAGTGTCTCCTCACCCTGGCAGCTGCTCTCTCTGTGCAGGCTGTGCAGCACCTCCTGGTCCTCCCTGGTCTGGTAGCTGTACTCCTCCAGGTATGCAGCACGGTTACTGGCATTCTGGGCAAGCATCAGCTGGATGTCCCCACACAGAGACAGACACTGGCTGTGGAACAGCAGCACCCGCGAGTGCAGGGTACTGCTCACTGAACAGTAGGCATCTGCAGAGGGAGGGAGAGAGCGAGAGAAAGATGGATGAAGGAAGGGGGCTAGCAAGGAAGGTTCAACCCTATTTCAACAGTTCCCTCATTATCAATCAGTCCAATCTCACACAGCCAATCTGATCACGGTTAACTACATGTCCCAGAATGCCTAACTGAACCAGAGAGGAGACACTGACCGTGGCACTGCAGGGCCAGTTTGATGTAGCGCAGGGCCCGGCCATACTTGAGCAGATTAGTGGCAGCGTCTGACAGTACGTAGTAGGCCTTGGACGCCTTGAAGAAGAGCTGCAGCTTCATACGGTGCTGCCAGGACCCTGGGATCATCCCTGACCGGGTGGGATGCTTCCGGTCCTCCTGGAAGGGACCAGCTGTACCCAAGAGATATAGGGACAGAGATAGGGGCAGAGGGAGATACAGAGATAGATAGGGGCAGAGAGAGATAAATAGGGTAAACGATATAGAGGCAGAGAAATTTAGGTATTTATTAGGGGCTCTTCACATATAACGAGGAATCTGCTCATTATGGTACAACATCCTTCATTTTCAATATTGTAGTATATCAATGCTTCTTGATGGGGTCAGTGATGGCCAACCTCTGTCCAGGAGGAGTGCGATCCCTTTCTCCACGGCCTTACTCCCATCCTCATACTTCAGGGGGATGGGGGTGTTTGGGTCAGCAGCTGGGAGGTCACTCTCCTTCTTAATGCTGCCGTCCACTGCTTTTAGGCCCTGCCAATCACATCCAAACAATATATAAAACATATACAGACGCACACAAACATCAACGACGTCACACCTGCCCAGTCCCACATGTTCCCACTGCATCCATCTCCAGTGCTTGGAAGACTATGCCACATGGCCTCAAATTGCACTATTCTGTCTCTCTCCGTCACCCATACCTTTTCAATATTTAACAAATAATGCCTTTGATTCTTCCACAGTCTTAACGATGGAGGATCAGTTGATTTCAAGGGTCTTTTTTTTGTTGATGATGATTGACGAGAAAAATATGGTCCAACCCATTGGCTATCTCACCACACCCTCATATGCCATGTCTTGAAATAAGCAGATAGACGTATTAAAAGTACATTTACATTCCCATAACTATCACTACACTGCAGTAGAGCCTCACCTTTAAGACGTAGCTGAGGACATGCCGACATCTTTCCTCCTTGTCTTGAGAGACGGGAAATGCGTAGATTGGCTGCAGCGGGGGGGAAATATTACTCCATTGTCTCTATAGATGTTCTAAGACTCACTCTGTGTAGTGGCTAGTTTCTAGTTAGGTCAAGATATGTCAACATATCCATAATGTCACCCAAGCAGAGTAGCTAGTGATAAATGTGTGACACTCACCCTGATCTGGTGAGTGGACTTGTACTTCTCTGGAACAGACAGCTCCCCCACTGATTTGATAATAGCTACAGCTTTGCTATCATCCTGAGAGTCCAACGTGGTACTAAAGGAGCCGTTCTCATCACTGTCCTCTGGTAGGTCTTCTGGATCCTCTTCATCATCCTCGTCACTGTAGCTGTCCTCTGAGCCCCCGGCCCGTAGCGACTCCCCCCCAGCTCCCTCCTCTGGAGGCTCGTCCAACTGGAACAGCTCTGCCAGCATATAGTGGGCCGATGCTATGATCTGAGCCAATCAGAAAAGGGAGAGGACAGTTAGAGAGATGGAACAGGCCAACAACAGAGAAAGAACAGGCTAGCCGTGTTGTTCAACAAACGTGTAATTTATTTTTCTGCAAATTTCTCATCTTTCGATATCAATGACTTGCACAAACATTTTAGAAACAATCAAAGGCCTTTGGTCTTGTGGAGTAAGTAAGAGTACCAGTCCAGTCCATTACCTGTGGGTGCCTGTCCTGGTCCAGGAGCTTCACACAGTTGAGGAGCAACGTTCTGATTGTTCCATAGTGCTTCCTGTTCTGGCTCTTCTTCAGCATCATGTTGCTAGCCACTCTGCAAGAACAACAACGCACATTCTACAAAACAGAATGTATAGTCTACTGCCACCTGTTGGACTTACTGTATTTGCAATTACTGCACTGACTGATAACGCTATGTTTTGTGTACTGGTTTCAGGGATGTGTAGATAATGTTCCAGGTTGCAGGTGCCTACTTGTAAAGGAGCACAGCCACTGGCAGAGTGAAAGGGTTCTGGCATTTCTCCTCTGCTGCTTCCTCACAGAGAGTGGTGAGGTCATACAGCTTTACGATGTCACTTCCACTAGCTGAGGAAGCACAGAAACAGAACAGTAAGATTTAAGTAGGGCTACTGCCACATAATAATGTTTCATTACCAAGTAATTATCACGTTTATTTTGTAAGTCCTACAGGAATTAGCGAGTGTGTTGTGTTATCTCCCACCTTTGAAGAGCCAGTAGGTATGGCCCTCTTTAGTGCAGTTAGACTTGAGGAAGGACAGAATGTTCTGAGCGATGTCTTTCACAACCCTGGTTGAGAAGGTGGAGTTCTCCAGATCAGGGATGTCTTCTGTTTTGATCATCTCATATTTCTGACCAAAGAACAAAATCAGCGCTAACTTTATAACTATGTTTACATTTGAATCATTTAGCAGACTCTTATCTAGAATGACTAACAGGAGCAATACAGGTTCAGTTCCTTGCTCAAGGGCACAGACAGATTTTTCACAAAGTTCGGCTCGCGGATTCGAACCAGTGACCTCTCGGTTACTGGCTACCTGCTCAGTGTTAAATTGTGAATATGTACAGTACCAGTCAAAAGTTAGGACACACCTACTATTTCCAGGGTTTCTTTATTTTTTTTTTTACTATTTTCTACATTGTAGAATAATAGTGAACACATCAAAACTATGAAATAACACATACGGAATCATGTAGTAACCAAAAAAGTGTTACATCAAAAACTTTTATAGAGATTCTTCAAAGTAGCCACCTTTGCCTTGATGACAGCTTTGCACACTCTTGGCATCCTCTCAAACAGCTTCATGAGGTAGTCACTTGGAATGCATTTCAATTAACAAGTGTGCCTTGATAAAAGTTAATTTGTGGAATTTCTTTCCTTCTTAATGCGTTTGATCCAATCAGTTGTGTTGTGACAAGGTAGGTGTGGTATACAGAATATAGCCCTATTTGGTAAAATAAATACCAAGTCCACATTGTGGCAAGAACAGCTCAAATAAGCAAAGAGAAACAACAGTCTATCATTACTTTACGACATGAAGGTCAGTCAATCCAAAAAATATCAAGAACTTTGAAAGATTTTTCAAGTGCAGTTTCAAAAACCACCATGAAACTGGCTCTCATGAGGACCGCCACAGGAAAGGAAGATCCTGAGTTACCTCTGCTGCAGAGGATAAGTTCATTAGAGTTATCTGCACCTCAGATTGCAGCCCAAATAAATGCTTCAGAGTTCAAGTAACAGACACATCTCAACATCAACTGTACAGAGGAGTGTGTGAATCAGGCAATCATGGTCGAATTTCTGCAAAGAAACCACTACAAAAGGACACCAATAATAAGAAGAGACTTGCTGGGCCAAGAAACACAAGCAGTGGACATTAGACCAGCGGAAATCTGTCCTTTGGTCTGATGAGTCCAAATTTGATATTTTTGTTTCCAACCGCCGTGTCTTAGTGTGACGCAGATTATGTGAATGGATGATTTCTGCATGTGTGGTTCCCACCGTGAAGTATGGAGGAGGAGGTGTGATGGTGCTTTGCTGGTGACACTCTGAATTATTTAGAATTCAAGGCACACTTAACCAGCATGGTTACCACAGCATTCTGCAGCGATACGCCATCCCATCTGGTTTGCAATTAGTGGGACTACCATTTGTTTTTCAACAGGACAATGACCCAAAACACACATCCAGGCTGTTTAAGGGCTATTTTACCAAGGAGAGTGATGGGAGTGCTACATCAGATGATTTTCTCCACAATCACTTGACCTCAACCCAAATGAGATGGTTTGGGATGAGTTGGACAGCAGAGTGAAGGAAAAGCAACCAATGCGTGCTCAGCATATGTGGGAATTCATTCAAGACTGTTGGAAATGCATTCAAGGTGAAGCTGGTTGAGAGAATGCCAAGAGTGTGCAAAGCTGTCATCAAGGCAAAGGGTGGCTACTTTGAAGAATCTCAAATATATTTTGATTTGTTTAACACTTTTTTGGTTACTACATGATTCCATGTGTATTATTTCATAGTGTTGATGTCTTCGATTTATTCTACAATGTATAAAAAAGTAAAAAGAAAGAAAAACCCTGGAATCAGTAGGTATCTCCAAATGTTTGACTGATATTGTATATAGGGTTAAAATTACAAATTTGGGCATTAAAGACAGGGCTTATTTACCTGGACGATGCCATTGACATGAAAGCACATGACGAGCTCTGGAACATTGCACATCAGATTGTCCAGCCAGTAGTCAATACCTGTGAGAATGTTGATTGGCTTGTTGTTATCCCTGAAAAAGAAAGAACCTTCTAGGTATTTTGCAGGAGAACATTGCTGTGGAACAGTAGTAAACAAATTCAAATGTTTTATATTGACTGCCATGAATGATGCTTCTGGGGCCATTGTTCCCCGCTTTACATAATTCTGACCTGAGCCGCAGGCTGACAGCTGGGTAGCGCCCTCCTCCAAAGATGGGCATGTTGGACCCCACCAGCATATGGATGTCCTCAAATGTCCACAAGATGTTCCTCACAAAGTCATTCCTCAACCCCTGTAAAATAAGTTGAGGGAAAATTTGAATTGAATAGATTAAACTAATGCCAACTAAACAAAAGACAGAAAATGCACATCTTTAATCATCCTGTTGATTCATTTTCTTCGCAGTAGCCTACCTGACTGTTCTCCCCCTCGTTGAACAGTGTGGTAAGGTTCTGCTCTTTGGAAGCCACTTGTCCCAATGCATACTTGCTGTCCATGGGAACCCCTTCCTGTAAAGATTGGACATACAGTCACCAAGGAAGACACAAACTCAACAAGAGCACAACAACACAGACTTAAGGTACTGCCATTCCTGCTCATTTTCATAAAGGGAGACCTACCTCTTTGTGTGCTGCAGACTCCTCAGAGTCTGAAGCGGTACTAGTGAAGGTAGCAGGCCAGGAGGGACCAAACTCCTCCGCCCCACACCCCTCATCTGTGTTGTCTGAGTCAGGGACAGGCTCTGCGGCTCCATCACCATTAATACTGGAGAATAGATGGAGGAGTTAACCATTAGGATTTACTCTGGCTAAAATAAGGTTCTTGTTTCTATTGCAAGTCTTTTTTCACATTAACAAGTAGGCTAGTAGTCCAACTACGGCTGTGGCGGTCATGAAATGTTGTCAGCCGGTAACTGTCGTGCAAAGGACTGTTGTTCTCATGGTTATTGACTTAATTAACATAAACATGCTTAGCATCTCCGGGCTTCCACACATAAAAGCTGCTGATGTGCACCTTTGGAACATCTAGGCCTACATTTTAATAAGTTGAATGGAGCGGCTACTGTGTTGAGCGTAAAAGTGACAATTTGAGATAGGTTCAATAGGCTACACTTAATTTAAAGTGAATTATTAATTTTTGTTGTGATAGGCCTAGAAACCTCAGAATGTCTTAGAAATCAAAACATTTGGGTTGCATGGTACGACTGTATTGATGATGTGTGGCAAGCAAGTTAGGAGATATCTAGTCAACGGAATATGGAATTAAAATGACAGAATTAAAAGTGAAATTAGAAGGAAAGGCTACAATGACCAAAAGCCAACAGACAAGCTGCTATTTAGAATCTGAATGGAGTTGTTATTTGTAGGCTAACTGTAGGATGGTGAGAAGCACAATTAGCCTAGTTACCTAGTTTCTATCAGTTTGATGCAGTCAAAACTGGTATGGGATGATAAATAACTAGCAGTATACTAGCATGAGTTAAGTGGTTGCTGTCTCTCTCGCTCTTCACCTCCGCCTGCTCTGAGCCTCCCGCGTCTAATTCACACACACCGCACAGCCCCTCGACCACTCCATAGCAGCTACAGCTGCTCGCTCTGTGCTCCTATCCCTCCCTCCAGTTAATTGCTCCAGTTAATAAAGTAGCAAAACAATTGGCTTTTCTGCTGCTTCCCTCACTTGGATTGGACTGGGTGTGGACCCGACCGGCTCCATACGGGGATGGGTCTGGTTGTCCTTATGTCCATTCGGAATGGGTTTTTCCATATTGGGTCCAGGGCTTTCCCATATCCATTTCGGAACAGGAGCTCTAACTCCCATCACCATTCCTCATCACATAGATTATTTAGATTCAATAATAAGGTGTTTAGAGAGTGATTCGAGAGGGACGATAGAGTGCTGAGTACCAAGCTATTAGTGAGGACCGTTAGCAAATTGGATAGGCTACCCATCAACATCATCAATTTGCGCAGTTTTGGATGAGATTACCGTGACCAACGGTCAGAGGGAATTTGACTGCGGTCATGACTCGTGACTGCCAGTGTGGTGGTAATGCGGTCACTGTAGCCCTAAGTCCAACAGCCCTAAGTTCAACCTCAAATAACTCACCTGTAGTAGAGGAATTTGGACAGGATTGCTTTTTGGTACCAGTGTTCCTTGCTCTTCTTTTTTCTCTGCCACTTTTGATCTATTAGTCTCTGGTAAAACTCCTTCAGCCATGTCCAATCTCCTGTCTGTGACAGAGCATACATATGGATCTCACTACTATACTGGCTACAATCAAAGAAAAACACAATCAAATGTATTTCCACAACCATTGTCAATCATTCAGACATTTTCAGGCTTTCTCACTTCCACAGTGACATTAAAACAGGCTTATTCTCCACTGGCTGTCTAATTGTACCTGAGAGGACCTCATGAAGAGCTCCTGAATGTCCAGTTCATCAAGGAGGAGAGTCCTTCCCACGCGGTGGACGGCCATACTGACATGGGACTTACTGTAGGGGATCTTCAACAGCTTCTTGATGTTCTGAGTAGAGAAGAGAATGAGACCGTTAGCTTCAACAAACCATTTTGATTACCAAACATGTCAAATACATAACACAGTAGCAAAACAAATTCTTAGATAGTCCTACCTCAGAGTCTGACACCACATCAACATCATCCCCAATAGAATCAATGAAGTCATAGGCCATCCCAAAACTGTAGATAGAAGAACATACAAGTACATGAGCACCTTGCAACAATTCAGTGATGATGCATACACCACATCTTGTTTTGAGGACTAAATAACCAGCACTTCACCTGGAGAAAGGCTTGCTCTTGCTGCTGGACCCTAGTACAGTGGACCCTGCAGGCCCAAGTTGGGGACTCTCCCGGAGCCAGTTGGCAGGAGGCAGCTTCAGGTCTGTCTTCTCCTGCAGTAGTGCATAGGTGGTGGGTGGAGGGGCAGCAGAATACTTCACCACCGCACGGCTCTTTATTTCGTTGTTGCCAAGGCACATCTCCAACTCCTTTGATACACGTAAACAATGGTAGCATTGATGGTAAACTCAGGCAACTTGATTCAATATAACAAGTAGATAGCTAGATTATTGTGATGTAAATATCCCATGTACGTGCAGCTAGCTAGCTACAGAGATAACATGCATAGACATAACTGCAGTTCAAAGCTAGCTAGCTACAGTACAGCTTACCTGTCTGCCAATAGTACTGGCAATATCACCCCCACTGTCATCTAACGTTACGTCTTCACTTCCACGGTCTGGAGGGACGCAATCCTCTCGGTTCCCTGGTGCTGAACTCATTTTCTGTCTGCAATTCAAGCTAGCTACTGGTCACAAAAACGAATGCTGCCCAAGGGGTAGCCGTCCTTAGCTAACTAATTAGCTTCCTAAAAATGTCAACAACAAAAACACAGTGATAACCTAAATGAATTGCAAGTGCTGGCTAGCTAGCCACTGTAGTTGCTATATCTACCACCAGCTGATTAGATACCTAGCTAGCTACCTAACGTTATAGCTTCACACACCAAGCGACATATTGGTTCATCTGAGCCAAACGATAAAATTGGCAAGATGGCTAACACTATCTCCGTTCTGCAGCCATCCAGACTGTATCAACACCACTTGCTGCGTTATTCTGTTTGCTGCTGTTGACAGAACACACATTTGCGTAAAGACACAGATTATCCATTATATTGACCAGATACTCTAGCCGCCGCTCCAACAATAAAAATAAATGAGGGGTGGGACAAGATGGCGGAGTGAGTGGTCGCATTAAACTGAGCTCCTAAACTTTATTTGAATTCAAGTCCTAATTTGAGTTTGACGACGAACACAGAGTTAAAGTTGCGTTTCTTACTGTATTTTTTTTCAATTTGTTTGGTGGTTCATCGAACATCTATTTTACACTTTGTTATACTTAAGTTCAGCCAATAGAAGCTAGCAATACATCAGCGTTAGCGAGCTATTAACCTTAGCTGAGATAGACGCTAACAGTGTAGAGGGAGCTGTCGTAACCGAGGTGAGTACTGTCAACTATATGGACGATTTTGACACCCCCAGAAGTAACGGTACCAAGGTTGCAGAAATTATTTGGTACAGGTGTCCAAATAACCAATTTGACCCCCCCCCCCCCCCATCCCGAAGAGACTACGAGAAAGTAACGCGGGGCAGACTCAACCACTCCAGCAAATAAAGCCATCTTCAAGGCAATCCAAGGTTTAAACAATAACGTTACATTTGACGAACAAGCTACTCGGCTGAATGGCTTTGATGAGTGGATTTTTAAATGTATTTTTTAACTATCGATTGCAAACGTTTCCAAAACTACAGAGTTTAATGCAGCAGGCATTAAGGATACCACTAATGATGTGAAACTGTTGAAAAATAAAGTTGATGCCCTGGCAAAAGAAAACGAGGAGCTGCGCACAGCCAGTGCTGAACCAGACGGATACAAGCACCGATGGGGAGCTGAGACTGAACAGGCTTCTTGAAACTGATGGTGAGAATATCAAATAGATTGTGATTGACATTATTGGGAGGTTTGTTCCATATCCCCCTGCTACCCTGAACATCGCGGTAGATGTTATACATTGTCTCGGGGAAAAGATAAAGGAGAACGACAGGTTCATATGGAGTCTCTCCCCACTCAAGTGCAGTTACAGTATATTAACTACAGAGTCGGAGCAATTATCCCAAGACCAATGCAGTGTGATCATTGTAATGCTTTTGGTCATGTATCAAGTGTTTGCAGAAGGGAGAAGCCGAGATGTCCAAGTTGTGGAAAATATCATTATGTGTTATAAAAGTGATGCATATGTGACATGTTGCAATTACGGTGGAAACCATGCAGCCACGTCTTTCGAATACCCCACACTGTGAAATAGAATGAGGTGGCCAAAATCAGGGTTGCACAGAGCATTTCATATACAGCAGCTGTGAAAAGGGTTGAGGGTTTGAATGGTGCACCAGAAGAGTCCATGGTGGTGGATAGGCCTAGGCTGCAGGGGTTGCCTTTCACCATCAGGATCCTGACATTTGAAAGGTTAAGAAGGTGGACTTTGTGGCCTTTATAGCTATGGTAATTAATGGCACTGTCAAGGTAGAGAGAAGACTTTGGGGCCTTTCTGAACAGGTGTGTGTGTGTGTGTGTGTATATATATATATATATATATATATATATATATATATATATATATATATATATATATATATATATACCTGTTCAGAAAGGCCCCAAAGTCTTCTCTCTACCTATATATATATATATATATATATATATATATATATATATATATATATATATATATATATATATATATATATATCACACACACAGTGGGGCAAAAAAGTATTTAGTCAGCCACCAATTGTGCAAATTCTCCCACTTAAAAAGATGAGGCCTGTAATAATATCATAGGTACACTTCAACTATGACAGACAAAATGAGAAGAAAAAAAATCCACAAAATCACATTGTAGGATTTTTAATTTATTTATTTGCAAATTATGGTGGAAAATAAGTATTTATATTTTGTTCCCAGTTTCGCCTCTTCCTCTCTGGTATTGCTAGACGTCAGAGCAGGAATACTTTTGAGGAGATTGGGATCATATTTCAGGACACTGCACGTTCCCCGTACGTCGTCAATAGTCCGCGCGGCGCATTCTGGGTACACTCCGAAATCACGGTCTCTTCTTCGGGGAGTTAATTGAGTGCTAGCACAAAACCCCAACATGGGTATGAATTACGTGAACAAGAACTCAGAATTACAAATATTTTCCAGGATTTGAGAATAATTTGTCCTTTGTAATATCGTATATCGTTAAACTCGTGTCATTACGTGCTTTCGAGGAAAATAGGTTTCTCGAATCATACCCAGATTGACGATTAGCAGCATAACAACGTAAACGCGATTGGTCGAAAGTCTGCTGGGCGGAGCGTTACACGTTCCCCCATTTATTTCATGCTGTGATTCCTGTATCCTGCTTTTATAATGTCTCCGTTCAAAGTAGCGAGAGAGCTCACAACTTCCGGGTGAAAAAACTAAATAAAATACTGCATTTGCAGGATTATGAATTGAGCCAAACTCCAAATTAAGCTATGCAGGATAAGTAGCTTCTAATACAACATGATATAATACAGTATTTGATATAATTGGATTTAGACAAACACATATACAAGAATACTGGTTTGGGTTGGACTTTTAGATTGATAGAACATGTCGTTTGTGATGTTGCAACCAATGTACCCTGGGTCTTGTTAGTTGCTGCTCCCTTCATATTTGTTTACTTTTGACCCGGATATGCCATTTCCTTCTAGAAGTTTACTTCCAGTGAATTTCCAGAAAAGGCTAGACAAATTGAATAACTTTCTATTCATTATCTTATGTTCTATTATTTTATTTGTCTATTCTTTACCCTGACTTATCTTTAGCAACATTAATTATTCCTTTATTTTCGTATTCCCTTTCCCCCAGTTAAACAATTGGAAGGGCCAATGCAGACGTTTTTATCTCAATATCAAATCATTTCTGGGTAACAATTATGTAGCCTACCTTACTGTGGTTGTTTTCAATTAAAATGCTAGGACTGTCTGGTAGTAGTCTGAGTGGAGGGGGAAAACATCAATGTTATTGGCAGAGAGGTTTGGAACTCCCTATGTTATTGGTTTATTAACACATTTCCTGGTAATGTCACAATTTCACAGAATTATTCCTCCCTCATTGTGTGGAAATATATATAAAACAAAAACTCCAGTTTTTGATTGCACTGGACCTTTAAATTAAAAACTGTACCTAACTAGTTTAAAATTAATTGAAGTAAATTGGGATAAAGCAGCCACTACAAAGAAAACAAAGACATCATCTTTGGAAGTGTGCGTGGCGTGGGGAAGACGAGGGAAGACTTCTCAGCCTATCAGACACACTAACAGGACAGCCAGGACACAGAGGGCACCACCAGCAGGCGTTTCCCAGGAACCATCTGGAGAGGTCCACTGTGGCAGCTGCTGCCCAGGCAGGAGAGCACTTTGTGGTTCGGGAGGCATGATGAGGACCGTCCTGTGCCCCTTGGAGTGCTGGCAGCTTCCAACTGTTCCTCCTCGTCCAAGCCTTCCAGATACTCCTACCATAGCAGGCATTAGATAAATAAACCATATTATCCAGATACTCTTCTTTAGGAAATCTGAAAGCAACACATCTTGATGATAGTCTTATAAGTGCAAATGAAAAATGTAAACATTGAGATACGGAGATGTTGAATTGTATTATACATTTCTCTTAAGAACTGGGTTCTTACTGGAATACAGATCAGACTACCATCCATCCCTTTTGTTCCTCAGTAATTCATCAAGTCCAGATTAATTACGTGATGAAGGGCCGTCTAAAGTACACCATTCATCATTGGATTTAATGAAGTAGATAAAAAAAACGTGTAAATCAATCACGTCATAAATGAGAAAGATTATTAGATGTGATGTATAAAAGACAAAAGAAGACACTGAGTAGACATTATGGCATTATATTCCTCTACTGATAAAAGATTCACCAATAAAATGCAAGCTTTTAATTTAGAACTTTGTCGAATTGATACTGCCACAATCCATCTGAGGCACTTACACCAGCTGAATAGCAAACATGATTGAGGTGCAATGTGTGTGTGTGTGATTGCGTGCCTGCAGGTGTTTTGCTCTGTCTTCCGTACTGCGCCTACAGAGTAGTGATGGGTCGTTCGTAGGTGAACGTTGGGAGCCGGCTCGCATATCAGAAGAGCCGAATCTATAAATGTAAAAAAAGATATGAATAATCAAAATATTTAAATAAATAGAATTAACAAATAAAATTAAAATAAAAAAATAATATAGGCCTAAATGCTCACACATTCGTTCTGTCTGCTCAGACTAACAGCCTCACCTGTTGTTCCTGTCAAACAGACACGCAGTGTCAACCAATGAACCAAAGATGCGTGAGGGAGGGCGGAGCCAACTCAGTCACACACCTAACAGCTGTGAAAACAACAGCTGGAAAATGAGTCGGAAGCACAGTAGCATTTGGGTGCATTTTAATAATGTAGGCAATGTTAGAGCACAGTGTAGAATTTGCCAAAACAAAATTTCATATAAAGCCGGTTCTACGCACAACCTACACCAGCATATGCGAACTGCACCCAACTGTGAAGCTAGCTGTAGCGGAGCTTCGAGAAACTGGCGGGCCTGCTAGTGATCGTGGTGGAGCCAACATCTCCACACGTCAAGTCAAGTAGGCCTACTCCGCGACCCACAGCAACGCAGTCTTCAATGGACCAGTTTATGCCAAAGTCTATGTCTGTAGCAAAACAAGGCCAAATTGATATCGCATTGGCTAAAATGGTTGCCACCGATTTACATACATTTTCGATCGTGAAGGACAGGTTTTAGAAATTATAGCAATAGTCTAAATCCAATGTACACAACTCCAAGCAGGAAAACCCTTTCAAAATCACTTATTCCACAACTGTACGAGAGCACACAGGCTTCAGTGTGGGAAAGAGTCCAAAAAGCTACTGCAGTTTGCCTTACCACTGACTGCTGGACATCAAGGGTAACCACTTACATGTCGGTTACATTTCACTTTAATTGAAGATTTTTTTTATGTCTAGCTGTCTTCTGGACTGCTTAGAGTTCAGCGACAGACACACCTCAGAGAACTTGGCAGAGGAACTGTTGGGAGTGGCCAGAGAATGGCAAGTAGATGGAAAAGCGACAATGCAGCTAACATAACCAAAGCCATAAAAATGTTACAATGGACTCATCATCCATGTCTTGCCCACACAATCAACCTGATTGTAAGAGATGCTCTGAAGGTGATGAAGCCCACTGTGGACAAAGTGAAAGCAGCTATGGAATACTTCCACAGGAGCACAGTAGGTGCTGAAAAACTAAAGTCTACACCGCCAGATGGGGATGCCTGGCTGAGGCCATAACAAGACTGCACTACAAGGTGGAATTCAACATTTTATATGTTGAAGTGGTTTTTTGAGTCATAGGATGCCATCATCTCTACCTTGGCCATTGTCAATGCACCTGTTGATGCTCTGACCCAAGAGGAATGGGAGGAGGTGTGCAGAGTCCTGGAACCCTTTGAGCAGGTCACTGTGGAGATCAGTAGAGAGGTACAGTAAGCAGTTATTACAACATTATTATTTAATCCAGTAGTATATATGTATTTGAGCAGTACATGAGAATGTAGTATCAGTAGACAAAACATGAACCTGAAGTAATAAGTTACTGCTATCTATTTTCAGCTATGTGACAGCCTCAAAAATGATACTCTGTGTGAGGGTCTGCAGCGAATCACAGCCAGCCGCCAGAGAGAAGCAAATGTAACCACAGGACATGTGACAGAGTTGATGGACACCCTATGTTCATCAATGGACAGAATCCACAGAATGGAATATAATCACGTGCTATCAGAAACCGCTGCACTTGACCCCAGGTTTAAGAAGTTAGCCTTCAGTGATGCCAGAGCGATTGATGAGGCTCTTCAAAGAATAACCTCAGCAGCAGGGAGGGACAGCCCCAGCAGTCAGCTGGCTCAGGCACCAGGGCAACAGGAAGAAGAGGGATCAGATGGATTAGAAGCACCAGCAGTAGTGCCACAAACGTCTGCTGTTTGGATGCTATTTGATGAGAGAGCAACTGGGGATGCAGAACGATGGAATCCCTCAGCATATGCCATAATGGAGCTCCGATCCGATTTGGAGGAGCCCCTCCTCCAAAGATCTGCAGATCCTCTGAGCTGTTAGGAGAACAAGGCCTCTGTCTACCCACATCTTACTAAAGTCATGGCAGGAATACTCTGCATAGTGGCCACATCCGTTCCCTCTGAGAGGGTCTTCTCGAAAACGAGACAAATAATTACTGAGAAAAGAAACCGCATCAGCCCCTTGAAAGTGAGGCAGCTTGCACTTCTGAATGCAAATCTCTCATAAAAGCAAAATATGGCCAGCATTGCTGTGTGCTGCTGGTTATAACATGGCAATAAAGAAGAGAGAAAAGAGGGACCAGTTTAATGTTTTAAGTGGGGTGCTGCAGTTTTGCACATTGTTATTTATTTTTCTTTGATGGTGCAATATTCTATTATTATGTTGTTCAGATTGTATTCGTTTTGAATTGTTACATTTATATGTACTTTGTTTATATGCATTCAAAAGTTATACTTTGAATGCAAATGTTTAATAGCATTCTTTTTCATAACAAACCAATGCATTTTTAAATACATTGTGGTTAAGGTAGAGTATGATTTCATTTAATAATTTAATTTGAATTCGTGGCTAAATTCACAATATCTCCAGCAGATGGCAGCTCTGTATGAGTAATGGTTATGGTCTGACAAGTACAGTAGTTATCTGTTATGTTGTGCATGACCTCATCAAGAAAGACGTCACCTGTCGGGGCCCAGTCTTGGGAAAGAAATCGGGTTTGTACTTCATGTCAGAGACGGGCAAATTAGAGCATCTGCATGGAAGGGAGCTTGATGACGTCTATTAGACATGCTACAACATGTCCCAAAGGCTGGCAGATACCCCTCAGCAGCAATCTGTTTCACTGTAACCACTTAAATAGGACATGGCCGACTGTACTGGGGAGAGGAGGGAGGGTCGGGTGTAAGGCAAGGAGAACACCTGCTTGGGATGTCTGTATATTCTCTATGCGGGCAAAGAGAGAGAGAGAGAGAGAGGTGGGCTGGGGAGCAGCTGCTCTCTTTCAATGAGCACTCTACAGGGAGATTGTTGTTCATTTTTTTCTTTCTCTCTGGGGTCTCTATCTTGCCTGACCTTTACTTCACTGTTAGATCATGCAGTATTTATAGAAGAGATGAATTAGACAATGAGCTGACCTTTTGAACCATCCATTCTCTCGCAGTTAGTAGGTTTGCGGCTGGAGACGGTGGATTGACAGAACATGTGTTCAGTAACCACAGGAGCAGAGAAAGAGTTAGATAGTCATCTATCTAAGATTGTCCTCTTATCTTTTATCTTCCACCCTATGGGAGACTTGCTAAAAATATTACTCAACAATACAGTAATGTAAGGAAAGGCAAAGATGTATCGACCTGGAATCACAATTCATAGGCACCATCAAATCACCATCACATATCTTATCTTACAGAGGCAGTTGAACTGAATTTGGATAGGGGAAGAAGAGTGGAGGTGGTATCAGGGTTTCTGTGGACTTTTTTTGATTGATGAAAGTTATGAACCGGTAGATTGTGTGACTGTATTAATGCTTGGTGAGAGAATTGTACAGCATTCATGAAGAGGAGCCTTTAGCCATATTGAGAAGCAGGTGCTGCTTACAAAGTAACACCTGCACCTCTCTGTCTGGCGGTCAGTCTGTCCATCTGTCTGTGAGTTACTTTGGACTGTATTTTCTGCATGCACCTGCTGGATAGTGAGGCTATAGTGCTGGCCTTGGCTTCACCACAACATGCCTGTTCCATTCATTGACTGTGCACCACGCCCCAGCCTCAAGCAGCTCAACATCAAATCAAATTGTATTTGTAAACAACAGGCCCTTCCCAACCAATCAGAGAGAAAGAAAATAGAGAAATAATAGAAAAGCAATAACCCCCCCCCCACACACACACACACACACACACACACACACACACACACACACACACACACTCTTCATAGAGGAAGAACTCACAGGGGAACACATTGAGAACCATGAA
Source organism: Oncorhynchus masou masou (assembly GCF_036934945.1). Taxonomy (NCBI): domain Eukaryota; kingdom Metazoa; phylum Chordata; class Actinopteri; order Salmoniformes; family Salmonidae; genus Oncorhynchus; species Oncorhynchus masou. The sequence continues at coordinate 54,377,376 of NC_088234.1, forward strand.
CTCAATTATAGATGACTTGACCCCTTTCTCTGTCTGTATATTTGTAGGTAGATTTGTTTTTGTTTCCTCTGCCCACTCCACCCACGCTCTGTCCCGATGTAGTGACGTATTTTAAATCTCTGTGGCAACAGCGTCCTAATTTATTCAGTTCGCAAGAGAGGTCAAGAACAACCCCACCCACCCTAACTCTACAAAACACAGCAAAACCCATTCCCCCATCATAACCATGATAAGTGAAAGAACCCATACTCAAAGGACCTGTTCGAGAGGATCAAATCCATTATGCATTGTGGGTAAATGGTGACTGACTTACTGATTTACTAATAATAATGAGCAGTTATTTATGATGTAAGGTGATCTGCAGATCAGGCAGTCTGTCGGCTGCAATGTCGAACAAGCCCTATGTGGTCCATCCATACCATGTTTGTATGCATTTGTGTATGTGCGTGTGTTACTGAGTATTTGTGCGTTTCTGTGTGTTTGTGCATGTTTGTGTTCACACTGTGATGTGTAAATATGGACCAACAAGTGCAAACAGATGCCAGCTGGCGTATCAGACTTCCAATCACTGTCTCTCACAGACAAAAGACACAATTCAGTAAACAAGCTTTCAACCACCAAAGCGTACCTTGATGAATATTAAATTAGACACTTTGAAATGAATCGTACCTCTTTGTTACTGGAGGCCCCGATCCACCGTGTCTGTTTGCTGTTATTTATTTGCAGGTGTGTCTCTTTGATGTGACGAGTTGAGAGGTTCTGCACCTGCTGGAGAGAAAAGGCTTTGCTTTGATAAGGACCGGAAGATTGCCAGACAACCAAAGTTCCTGTATCCCTCCCTGCATGAAGGTGCTAAAGCAAGCGAAGGTGGCCTTCATGTTATTGTAAAGCACTCCCTCATCCTATACCTCCCTCCGATTTTGATCTGTGAATATAAAATAATTTTTGTGATCCTCCCTAAGTTACATTAGCATGATAATATAGGTCAGCCTCGAGGGAGCAAAGTGCAAGGTGGTAACAAAATGAAACATGCATGTTTGGGTCAACAGTTCAGCATAACAAAGGGCCTTTTAGTAATAATATGATTGGATGATGTCCTTGGAACACAAAGCATAAAATTGTCAAGTTTTTCCCATAAAAAACAAATATGCCCATGTGGATAGAAAAAAAGAGAGATATGTTGCAACAAAAAGTATTCTTGGTCAAACATTTCAGTAACCGCTGATATTGTCTGGAGTCTGTTTCGTCAAGGATTCAATTTGCGTAGTCTTAGTGAATGGCTGTTTGGAAAAAGCTACACTGTTTCCTCATACTACTATCTCCACCACCACCTGGACTAGCTGCCTATTCAGAGGTACCCTCATCTACATTATTAACAAAGAGCTCCAATGCTGCCCTTCTCCCAGTCACCCTAAATACAAGTTTACCCTCATGTTGTACCGGACGAATATTCAGCAAGCCAATTTCGGCAAATGACAGCCTCTGTAATTCCCTTTTATTGCAGATGACCGTTGCAGTAATGAAGTTTTGCGCTTTGCATTTCTTCCATTACCTATTCATTAAAGATGCGACTGGAAAATAGAGTTGTCATGGAGATGGCTCCGCAAATTCACACAACATCCTACGAATGTTTTCTGTTTACTCTGGTTCCAAGATAACTAATGGCAAAATACCCCCTCCTCCTCTCCCCCACCTCTTTTGCAACCTCACCCTCTTTTTGTGTCCTTCCCTGCCCCTTTCATACATTCTCTCTATTGCTCTCTCTTTCTCTGCCACCCTCACCCTCTCTAATGAAACAAATTTGAACTGATGCAATGAGCTCACATTAAGATGTGTGTTTATTTCTGCTCAGGCTGGTTCATTACAGTCTCAACCTCCAGACAAAAACAGTTCTCATCTTAGGCTGAAATGAGAAAGAGCCCACTCCACTCAGAGGCAGAGAGAGAAATGTAATTTAACAGCAGTGCTACGTGGTCCAACTGATCTGTCTTTCTGTAGGACATGGCAGTCAGTCTGCATTCCCTGCCAACCCAAACATCCTTGTTACCGTGTGCCTAAGCTTTCCAGAGGCTGTGGTGATACAGGTACCAGCTATCTCATTCCTACAGGGGACCAGAGGATAAGATGTCCTGCAAATGTCCTGATCATGGAGGGAGTTTGCCAAGTCGAGATAAGAACTCCCTAGTTAACCTCTATATGGCAGTAACATTGCTAGCCTTTCACGGAAGTGTGTGTGCATGTATGTGTACTGCACAGAGTAGTGGTGGGGCTTGTTAGCTGTAGTCTTGTCCAAGCTGCTGCCTCATGTCCCAATTGGAGAGCCGATTGGTCTGGCGTGTTGTCTCCAGGCAGGATAAAACACTGGCTCCTACTCCACATCACACACACTTGTTTTTCACAAGTCCACTCTTTCATTTTTAGGTGATGAATAAGTAGTTGTGTATGTAAAATCACCTGTGGGTTGTGTGTAGGATAATATGACCTTATGTTTAGTGAAATAGCTAGATTAATATACAACCTGAGGAGGGAATATACAAAGAAAAACATTACAAGGATGGGTTGATCCATCAAACACACAGCACATGGAAAACATGTCAAAAGGCGTGAAGACTGTGTCAGTCAGTGAATCATTTAATTAGCTGTAATCAAATAACAGCATCCTTTTTATCAGGGTGAATGGGGACTGTTCATTTGAGTGTGTACATCACGTTGAGTGCTTGGCCTATGCCTTTAATCAGCCTGTAATTATCAGACAGATTCTCAATGCCACACTAATTAAGATATTCAAACGCTACATGGGAAAACGTTGTAATATGGAGATTTCCTGCACAACACCAGGGAAATCTATGTAATTCTCAGACCATTCTCAGTTCAGCTAGACAAAGATTGAGAGGATTTGTTATAGAGAATGTCTAAATGACATTGCATGTGTAATTACATCCGTATTAACTATGCATTAGTGTTCACTTCTGTATATTATCATTTGCAAATTATTAAATGAATCCTTTCTAATGATATTGCTTGTTTTTTATTATCATTATTATTATAGTCATTTTGACAAATTCTTTAAAAAAAATGCATCAATGTTAATCCAAAATCATATTTCTAAAACAATTCTTGACAAAAAAAAAACTATCCCCCCACACACTGCAAAACTTAGCCAATGGTCTTCCCACATATTGACCTGACAGCATTGTAGATAAACCCTCTCCCTCACTGTGCTTTTCTTATTTCAGCCAATAGCTTCCTGCCATTTCCGTGTGTTCATTCAACAGAGGACCCCTCAAGATTTCCACATTTCTACTTCCCTTGAACCACTCTCCCTCCTCAGTAAACCCCTGCCTCACAACAATTTAATCCCATTACCAAAGCCTGTTAAACCTATCCAGTTTTACAGATTAGGAATGCAGCACAACTCTGCTCCCTACTCTGATGTTTGCTGCATGTATGTCAAAGCAAAGGTGTCTCAAACATTCAGATCAAAATGTCCAACAAGCTCCGGTGTAGGCAGGTTAATTAGAAGTCAGGTGCTGTTGGCAGCTTGTAGCACAAAGCTTCTTCATTTAGCCGTTTCCAACATTGTTTTCTTCAGTGGCCTACTTGATATTGCCTGTGAGCAGTGGAGGCTGCTGAGGGGAGGACGGCTCATAATAATAGATGGAACGGAGCAAATGGAATGGCATCAAACACTTGGTAAACATGTGTTTGCCGTATTTGATACCATTCCACTGATTCTGCTCCAGCCATTACCACAAGCCCGTCCACCCCAATTAAGGTGCCGCCAACATCCTGTGCCTGTGCTGTATGTGACAAATGGAGTTTGTGAGTGTTTGTCCTTGGAGTTGTTTACCTCATTTGAGCAGCACCAGTTCAATTAACCTGAACAAATATGTTTTTTGATTAGTCAAGCTTTTAAGCTGGCTGGCTTCCTTTGAAAAACTCAGAGAGACAATTATCTTGTTTCAAATTAAATGTAACTTGCTTTCAAAAACAATTGAACTGCAATTTTCTACATTGTTATTATATCCTCTCTCATCTGGTTCTCCATTCACAGAACCTCTGCTCTTTAGAAGTCAGCATTGTGGGAAATCATCGTGAAGTAATAGGATACCCTCACTTTAAACAGCACTTGTCCTGTTCCAACACATATTTATCTACTGGAATACAGTCGTAAAGAGACTGGATCTCTCATTAAGGGGTAAACTGAACTCTCACACTCCTGCCAAAAGCTTAAATATTGAAACCCAGTCAGAGTTTCGGAGCATGAACATGTTGCTGTTTTGGGAGAGGGGCTATGGAACACAGCACATTTGGCAAGAAAACAAAAGAGAAACATGTGGGAAGGAGGAGGATGTGTCGGTATTCTCTTAGAAGGCTCTTTCAAAGTGTCAGAGTAGTTTTCACGCAGTAGACACCATGACATGAAACCAATCAAGAAAACAAGGTGTCGTAAGCGTGCATTTCTCACCAGATTGTGCAGTCTAAATGAGAATGTTGAGAGATGTGGATTGAGTATTAATATCATCAGACTGTAGGGTTTAGACTCTAATGAGCACCTTCAAAGCAAGTTATAAATGTGATGCACACACACTTACATACCAGACGGACGCACAGACACACACACACACAGAAACACACAGACGAGCACACATTCACATGCATGTGTGTAGGTGGTACTTTTATAGTTTGTATACTGTTCAACTTTTGAATCTAAATGATTCCCCATTAGTTAATCCTTGTGATATTGCATGCGTGTGTGGGTGTTTGTGTGTGAGGGGCTGTAATGTGCTGCTGAAGGGGAGTTTGGGTAAATCTCTGCCTTAACCTATCTCATAAGTAAAGTAAAACTTAAAGATAACTCCCTCATCGTTCTTATTTAATTAGAAGTGGGGAGAGATACATGGGAAAATGGGTATACCAGATCTGACTGCCCTCAGAAATGACTGATTATGTTGATGGAGCTACAGTACTTAAAAGCAGAGACTAGGAATGAGATTGAGAAAGAGGACGTTTTATGAACTTTAATGTTCTTCTGAAATCAGTAGTCTATATGGGGAGAGAATGAATAGACTGCAGGCTTCACTTTTTTGTGTGTGAAAAAAGGGAGAAGGAGAGGATAACACAATGAAAGCTGGAGAGGGAGCCTTGGTTTGAGGTAAAATATTCATTCAAATGACGTAAAGTGTGGAGCAGAATAAGAATAACCTGTCTTTAAAGATTAAATATAACCCTTGAAGGTGTTATTGTATTCCCAAAACCAAGTCAGGACTTCGAAAGTCATAAAATATCTCTCCCTCTCTGTGAGTTAAGTCCCTCAAATGCACTACCACAATCATGAGCCGCCCATTCGCTCTCCCAGTTGGAGAATTGTTTTGCATTTTAAAAAGGTCAAACACTCAGATGTCTGCCATGAGGAAAGAAAAAAGGAGACAACCTTGTAATCCGTAGAAATATGCAGTCGCATACTACAGATCCTGTGGGTAGGGCTTAGTGTTCTGGTGAATGGTGTGTTTACCTTGCTCTGTCAAATGATGACAGATGCAGCACGTTGGTGTAAATCTTTGTCAACAACAATTCATCTTTCTTTTCTTCTTCTTTCCATGTGGCTGTTCGCAACTCAACACCTGTTTCTCCAAAGCAACTCTAACTGATAGAGATAGGAATAGATATGCTAACATATCAGATATTGGAGAAGGAGCTTTTGACCACCAACTATTTTGTTTTTTATTTGGGTGTTTGTGCATGCATTGTGCTTGCGTGTGTGCATCGTCCGTGTGTGTGCGCATTTGTGTGTGCGTGTTTGCGTGTGTGCTTCAGTGCCTTGGAACTAATCTAAACATCCCTGCTGTGTTTCTCAGTGAGTGTATCAGTACAACGATCATGACTAGTTCATTGATTTCACAACATTGTCCCTGCATCGATCTTGGTCTCCTAGAGTTAAGGAGGTCTGTGTAAAAGAGAGTGAGAAAGAGCACTTATTATATTATTCTACTCACATCACCAGCAAAATACTGTATTACCTACTGTAGGCCCTATAGTAAACAACAAAGCACACACTGGTTATGAGACATGATAAACAGCCTCATATTCCACATATAAGGCTGTTTATGGGGTGTGAAACAATATGAAACAATAGTTGATCTGATTTTGAATATTTATTCTAGCTTTGTTTTAGCTCATGGGATTTTTAAGTCAAATGCTGGTGTTTTTTTCTCTTAATGCATTGTTTTTCTCTTAATGCATCATCCTTGTGCGAAATCATGGTAAGTACACACCGTTAAAGTTAGGTGCTTTGTTACATCCAAAACAAGTGACAACTGAGCTGCTACCAGTCTGAAGGAGACAAAACGTTAACTTTGATGCAGTATTGAAACACATAATCCTGAGATGTTTTGAAACATGAGATGGTGCATTGTTACACTTATAATCAAGTGTTGTGAAACAACTTGCCAGGGACTGGGAGCCCTACCGGGAAAGGTTGAAAACACTATTATGGTGTTTTGAATCCTGTCTAGTGCAGAATTAGATCACTTCTTCTGGAGTATGTTTAACATTGGTTTATGTATCTGATCATTTGCCAGTTTAACCCATTTTGTCAGGTATTGTTGAGCACAGTGCTCAAACCACAAGTAGTGACTAGCGGTTTTACGTTAAGCATTGCAGGATAAAAGTTTAAAATGTGGGAACGGGTTGTCTCATCATAATAATTTAGTCTAAATGTTGAATTACCCATAATCCTTTGAAAACATAGCCATGTGTCAAGATAGGAAGGAGATTAAAACCAGACTTCCAATGTGTTCAATCACAAAATGTTCTCTTTTCTTTGCTATCCTAAAAAATATATAAATTTGAGCAGCATATTAAGTTGGATTTATTTTAATTTTATTTTGTAAAATGAAATGAACAAATCACTGAAACAACTTGCATTCATCTTTAATTAACTATATGTTTTATTATTATTTTTAAATCAATTTCAATTCACCTCATACAACTTTTCTACAGTGTAGCTGTGTGGTTGAGTGTGTAAAATTCCAATTAAACGTACCATCTTACTTCCCCAGAAGTCGGAGTTCAATTCCACTCCCACTTTCACTCCTTCTCTGTCTCCTCCTGTTTGTAATCTGTCTAAATAAACCATTGGAAAATTAAGTTGAAATTCCACAAAAAATATTATCCATGTGCCCTTACCATCAATAAATATTTAGGCTACAAACCATTTGCATTTCTTAACCAGTCTGACAAAAATAAACCATTATTTTGTTTTGATGCAGCCTTTTGCATGCACTGAAATCCCCAAAAGTGTTTTCACAACACTCTTAAAAACACGCATATTCAGTTGGAAGAACCACTGGGTGTTTCAGAGTGCTTCTGTTTTGAAACACTTTTTCTGTATCAGAACACTTACATTGGGTTTACATTCATTCACCCTCCAAACACCAGATCTCAGGTTAGATGCACTACTTTTCACGGTTTCATTATACAATCATGGCGTTTTGAGTCATTCTATTTTTACATTGCAGTCTATGGAATGCTAGCACATTCTAACCACACCAAATTTAAATAATCAAACTGCTTAAAATGCTTCTATTTAACAACTCCTTTAATTAAATGTAGATGGTAATAATGAATCATTGTGACACGCATTGTAAATGAACTTAGGCACACATTTATTACATATTTAATCATGTATGTCACATGCCATCCTTTTATAAAGTGCTACATTATTGCACATTCATCATCAGTTTTTCTCATTTTAGGTGTCATTTAGGTGTGGCAATGGAACTAATTATCAATAGGTTGAACTTGCTTTTGACTAAAGCACCAAGCATCTTCTCTCCCCTCTTGGGGCTCCTGAATGACGCAGCGGTCTAAGGCACTGCATCCCAGTGCTTGAGGTGTCACTACAGACACCCTGGTTCAAATCCAGGCTGTATCACCACCAGCCGTGATTGGGAGTCCCATAGGGCGGTACACGATTGGCCCAGCGTTGTCTGGGTTTGTCCAGGGTAGGCCATCACTGTAAATAAGAATTTGTTCTTAACTGACTTGCCTAGTTAAATAAAAAAAATATCATACCTGTGCCTCCTCCTTTCAATACAAACATAATTAGGCTCTGTCTCCCCTTGAGACAGCTCTGCTGTTGGTTTTGTCAACCTAAATGTTTGGGATGGTTCCCAGACAGAAGTGCACAGCGGTGGTGTGCTGCACAGAGAGACAGACAGACAGACAGACTCAGGGCCTACACACCTAAAGGGTAAATACACAATTAGCAGCATCACCACACTCCATGACTAATTAGACAGGACAGGCAGCAGCTGTTAAAGGTCCAGTGCAGCCATTTTTATTTAATCAGGCAAGTCAGTTAATTAGAACCAATTCTTATTTACAATGACAGCATAGGAGCAGTGGGTTAACTGCCTTGTTCAGGGGCAGAACAACAGATTTTTACCTTGTCAGCTCAGGGATTTGATCTAGCAACCTTTCAGTTACTGGCCGAATGCTCTAACCACTAGGCTACCTGCTGCCCCGGGTAGCCTTTTTCATCTCAATGTCAAATAATTTCTGAGTAACAATTAAGTATCTTGCTATGATTGTTTTCAATTAAAATGGTCAAAAAGAAACAAAAATAGCTTCTTAGCAAAGAGCTATTTCTCAAGAAAGAATGTTACTAGGATTGTATAAATCCAACCTCATAGTGTGGAAATAAAACAAAGGCAAATGACATTTTTGACTGCACTGGACCTTTAAGGGAGGAAGGGTGGTAAGGGGGTGGGGGGTTGTTCCTCTTTCACTCTGTGACTCGCTCTCTGCAGAAACATTGTAGCTGAGTGATGTGTAAAGTATATGATGATGTCAGGGACAAATGCTGTTCAAGCATTGATTGTTTTCATTTGTATCACCTTTCCTTTTCACCTTTCTTAAACGTTAAAGGGAAATGTGATAATAATAATGTTAATAATGCTAATAATGTACTAGAACACCGTAATGTAGGCCCATTGGTTAATGCACAACTGCTCTCTGTCATGAAGTTACGACACTGCTGAAATTCACAGTGGTTCAAATGTTCACAGGTCTTGCTCTGCTCTTATTTCCCTTTTTAACCCCTTACATTCCCTCCATTATTGGCAGGACTGATTCCTTGCTGCCTATGGGGTTGTTCAGGGTATGTCTTGGTGCTGCTGTCAAGGAGGGAAACTCATTTGAGCTCACTGTATTTCACAAATGTAAGTGGACCAACGTCTTTCACTGATCATGCCCTCCACCATCCGTACCATATATTAAATTTCAGTCATTTATCCAGAACGACTTACATGAGCAATTAAGGTTAAGTGCCTTGCTCAAAGGCACATCGGCAGGTTTGTCACCTAGTCGGCTCGGGGATTCAAACCAGTGACCGTTCGGTTACTAAACCAACACTCTTAACCTCTTGGTTTCATTGCAAATATTTTAGAATTCTATTTCAATATAGAAAGTGTCAGTCCACAGAAATGGACAGGAAACTGTAGAGATTGCATGTTTAAAACATGACATGGACATGACTGCAGCTGCAGTGGATGCCCTACAAGTTGCTGGCAATGAGTGGAGCAGCGAGCTGGGTCTCTCTCACACACACATACAAACACCACAGTAGAGAGACCATGCAGATGATTAAACACCATTGCTGTGTTAGCTGGGGTGGCATAAAAGAGAGAAAGGAGAGAGTAGTGAGTCTTCCATGGGTTCTAGCGTATAACCAAATAAACGTATGTTGGGATGCAGACATGTCCATACTAGTCCCTTACATAGAAGCAAGGTTTAGGGCCAATGAGGATGACATCATCAAACATATTTAGCATTGTCTTTATAGCATTTTGACAAAATATGTTCAAATTTGTTAGAAATGTATCCATCCTTATCTGAATGACAGGTGACCCATCTGATCTGTGTGTGTGTGTGTGTGTGTGTTTGGGAGGCGAGGCGGGCGGGCGCATGTGGGGCGCCATTGGTTTGTATGGGCAAAAGCCCCGCCTCATTCAAAATTCGAGAAAAAAAAGAAAAGAAACTGATACACACCTCTCTCAGTTCTTGCAGGAGGGAAAGAATAGGAAGGAGTGTGCACGCACGCATATAAACGGTGTCGCAATCTCAAGCATAGGCTATTTTAAAGGAAAAGGCTACTTTCTCTCAACAGTCAAGATTAGGGATCAATTATTTATGCGACTGAGATTGGTCCCGTTGCTCTAGGATTAAGTTTTTGTTGCATCTAAAGGTGGATCATTAGCCTAATTAATATCCAACATAGGAAGCGATATTTTAAAGCGCATGATGATATTTTCGGACGCCTAAAGCCACCGTTTGAACTCTCAATAAACATCTAATCGAGGTAGGAAGAAATATAATTTTCTAATGATTTCGAAAACCTCTGTTGTGCCACTGGTGTAGTTTTGAAAGCTATCTTTGACGCTCGTCGGTGCCCATGTGTCTCTGCGCCATCAGGAACGGGAGGGACGAGGGAGGGAATTGTGGGCTGTTCCGAGGACATCTTTGTGATAAGAAAAAACAATACAGTGGTGAAGGCATAATGATATCATTTCCGTCTCTCATACCAACAAAACAACCGTCTTTGGAACTCTCCAAAAAGATCGAATTGAAAAATAGATGAATAAGAGGACAGAAGAATAATTATATTTGAACTGGAAGTGCTAATTTCAACACGTTGAGGAAGTCTTATTTTTGACATTTCACATTATATCATTGGATAGAAAAGAGTCATTTAGATTTAAAAAGTTAAAGTTAGAGATATTTATGAAAACAGATCAGTGTCATAATACCATGCCACCATGCAGCACTTTACTTTTATTAACTTGAGGTTTACAAGTGTAGTCTCTCCCTTCCACCCTTTACTTTTATTAACTTGAGGTTTACAAGTGTAGTCTCTCCCTTCCACCCTTTACTTTTATTAACTTGAGGTTTACAAGTGTAGTCTCTCCCTTCCACCCTTTACTTTTATCAACTTGAGGTTTACAAGTGTATTCTCTCCCTTCCACTCTTAGCTTTATTGCTTGCATCTACAGCACACATCACAGATGGAAGCACTTCTGCCAAGTCCCCTGGATTCAGCTTTTGTCATTGATTTTACTAACGTATCCCACATAATCACTGAAAACCAATAATGTGCGGAATTCAGACTCCTCATACAGTGATTACTGTGGTATAGGTGCAAACCAACATGAGCCTGATTGGACTCTCCAATCTCCCTACTTCACAATTTGGCATTATCATGTTAAAGGATCTGGCAGGGATTGGTATGAAAAGATATCCTTTTTTCCCCATTTGAGGCTCAAGTGGAAGGAAGGTCCTTGGGAGAGGGTTCTTTTGTCTGGGCGTGGAAGGGGTCGAAGGGGCGGGGACTGTGGCTGTATGCAGATGTGCTGCTGGCAACGGACATCTGCTCTCCCCTGTGGGCATTGTCATGAAGTTTGTTGGTGCTGGCCTGTGGTGAAAAGGCCCTGTCAGTAACGCCTTAATACCCCCGCTGCCCTCTCCTCTCAAGGGGAAACACTGGGATGAACAGACCTCTGTTCCCTTGCCCTATTAAAGTATTTTCTGGGTTGGTCTAGAGTGGGAATGTTTTGATTTCAAAGGTTGCTAAATTTGCCTGTTCATTTACGTTTCTGCCTTTCTCTATCCTACATATTCCTACTAGGATTATTTGTGTGCTTAACCGAGAATAGTCCCCCCGCCCCCCATACCCTCTGTTTCACCCCACCCTACCTCTATCCATCCTCCCTGTTGGGGGTTGAACTTCCCCTCACGTATCCCTGGCCTTTATGTATTCAGATATGAAAAGAGTGTGTGTGTGTGTGTGTGTGTGTCCCAGGCAGACGCATCACACACGGAATCACAATGTACATGGCAGCTCATATCAGGGCGTTTGATTTATCCCAGACGGCAGGAAAATGCAAACCAGCACTTTAATATTTATTTCATCCCGGTGCAACCCAGAGTTGTGCAAGAAGGTTATCCAGGGAGTCGCTGTGTTGGAAATGATTCTTAGGTGGATGTGTATTGCACAAACTTAAGTAGAGAAGGTCTAGCGCATGACTTGTCAATGGTGGATAGGGATGTATTGGTAGAAACCTATGAGTGCCAGTGTGCTACTTTTTCATGTAATATGAAGGCTGTTTTTATTGGATAACTGTATTTTGACTAAATGGTGATTATACAGTTGCACGTAGATGCATATTAACAATCACACGTAGCAAGAGACATTCCCAGTGAATCAACCTAAAACACACCTAAAAATAGGTGTGTGACACACAAAACATGTCTGGACATGGTGGTTCTGAACGTAATGATCTCCTTGAAGAACACTTGGTGTCTGAATAGAGGGCACCTTGTTCACAGCACATGTTGTAATCAGATGTCATAACTGATCGTTTGACATGTATTGTAACTGGTATGACAGTGTTATTTATGTAAGCTTCATAACAAAGGTGTTAACGCATGAAACACACTTCAGTCATTTCCCCCCCATTTTTGACAGATTATTGAATGTGTTGTCAGATTGCTGTCCATTAAGCACATGTAACATCGAGCCCTGTTTGAACAGAATGCTATGTAGACAGCCATTTGAAGTCACACAATTGAGTGGCGAAGCAATTACAATTATTAATCATATCCTCACATCCCAATACTCTATTTAACACATTAATTTGGGCACTCCTGAAATTGCTCTAGTGGAATACACTAAGGGTTTCTCAAAGGCAAAAGCACAAACCTCTTTAGCGAGTTAACGTCGGAGGTCTTCTGAGACCGTTTCACTACCCTGCGATTGTGCAATGCATTATGGAGAGGAGGTAATTGGTGTGAAATTACAATATACCATCTGCCTAGGGAGGACATTTATAGCCTGATGTCACTCACAGCTTTCCACATTCGAGGGATACAGGGGCTGTTTCTCTCAAATAACGATTGATTTACAGTTAGATGTAAAACATCTACCCTCTTAATGTTCAGGAGATGTGACTGTGGTATGGCACAGTATGTCCTAAGATATAGTCTACAGGCTGAACGGTGTAGCAGGCTAATTCCTGGAGCGATAATGAACTACAGTGATGTTTGACAGGGTGTTGTCATGGTGACCCTGCTTATACAATGGTTACAGATGAACTTTATTAGCAAGTGATTTTCTGCAAAAACCTGCAGGGATCACAAAGTGATGATACTCTCTACAGAAATAATTACTTCCCCAGTATGGCCGTTGTGGAATGAAAATAAGCCACTTTAGTGTGCGTGTGCTCATGTGTATAATTCTGTTTGTGTACAGAGGGATAATTGCTGAAGGTCATAGACTTTACCCTGCAGATTCCTGGTTCTGCAAGCCTGTTGATAAGACGTATTTGCCAAGGTGAGTGGACCTGGTGCTGTTTGTGTGTGTTTGGGGGTTAGTCTGCTTTCTGGCATTGAGGAGAGACATTAAGTCTTATCCGGGGCAAGTAAAACAAATAGTCGGACAACCAGAATACATATTTCAGTTGTCCATTCGACACTGGACAAGTAAAAAAAAAAAAATGGCGATATCAAACAATTACTCCAATCAGAATTGGATCAGGCTGCCGCAGCGCTCAGCTTGGCCGTGCGTGGTCGACATTCTAAGTAAATGAATAAATTGCCGATATTCCTATTTGCTATAGCCTCTTTCAATAAATCTGTTACATTTACACAGAGCAAGAAAACAATGTAGACAGAGAGAGTCTCACCAAAGCAGCGCAAAATATCCGGTCAGAAAGTGTTGTTGTGTTTCTCTCCCTCTAATGTCGGATGACCTGAGCCAATAGCCGAAGTCTATTTTTATAGCAGACACTTATTGTTGTAGAAGCCGATATGCTCTATTTTCCTCCCATTTGATATGAGTATGACTTGGCCCTTTGAAGCCGCTCTTTCAGTTGAATGTGTGCGTTATTTCTCCTGCCGCGCTACTTCATCGGAGTTCTAGGCTATCTCAGAAAGTTTTCTGTTGTTTTTGAATAACCCCAGAACATGGGAGGCCTAAGGTAATCATGAGAGAGATAGAAAAACCAAATGAGAAATTTAAACAACCCTTTACAGTCGAGCAAAGCATTATAAGACAGGAATGACGCATGCATGCGAGGCCAGAAAGATATGCACCTTCCTTGCCATTGCAAACCAAATAACCAAAATATGTGTTGTTGTTGGGACTTCGACTTTCAGGACAAGTAAGAAATCAGTCTGAAGGACAAGTGTCTAAAGAAGTTAATGTCAAGCCCTGAGAGAGGGTGTGAGGATCAAGGAATATATATTTGAGATTCACCCTCACTGAGAGATATAGAGCTCATACAGCAGTGGGAGGCTTTTACAGCCTTCTCATTGTATTACTGGGCCCATGTCATGCCACTGGGCCCAGTAATGGCCTCCCTTCTAGTGAAAAACACTGCTGTAGATTTCCACTCTTCTCCTTAATGACAGGTCATTTTCATCTAAACAAGCAATGAATTGCTCTCAACAGCATAGAGGCTTGGCCAGGGCTGGGTGACAGTGCTCACTAACGGAAGTGTTATAATAGAAGGAGATGAAATGATGATGTTCAGACGGTGTGGGAGTGCACAGAGACTCGGAGTGAGGAGGGAGACATTGTTATTCTGGTCAATAGAATTTCAGGTCATGCAGCAAACTTTTGCTCCACAATTCTCTCTGCTCTCTGTCCCTGTATGTATCTCTCTCACTCACTCACTCGAACACACACACACACACACACAAACTCAGTCACAACCAGATGTGTCAAGTTTTTCCTCTTTTCTTGCATTCTTGCATTCTTTTTCTCTCTTTCTCTCTCTCTCTCTCTTTCTCGTTAGTTCTCTCAAGACCTTTCGTAGACTTTGACATACCATGGAGGATTATGCATCAATAGCAGCACAGGCCTCCAACAACATGGAACTGTTTTTTTTTGAGTGTACAGTATGAATGAGCACACAGACGAAGCGCCATCTGCACCCAGTGGGGTTCCTGACTGACATGCTCTGTGCAGGCAGGGGCAGGGAGAGGCTCCCCGTTAGCATGGTTATGAAACCACTGCTGCCTGCCACACAGCACTGTTGAAGCCAGGAACATAAGCATTTCGCTACACCCGCGCTAGCGTTTGAAAAATTAGATGTGCGCAACCAATAACATTTGATTTGAGACTGTAAAATAGACTGTAATATTTGAGACTATAAAATAGTCTGTAAAAGACCGTCTGGCCAATGACATGTACAGAGGGCCGCACTTCTCTTCACTGGATTTTGCCGTGCCGTGTTGGACGGTATGGTATAGCTGTTCTGTGTTGTGCTAGAGATGTGCGAAATGAATTGGCCAAGAGAGGGAGAGAGGGATACCTAGAGGTGCGCTTCTCTCCATCTGTGCTGACACAGCCTTCATCTTTGGTGAAGAAAACCAGCCAATGTCACACAAACACTGTAAAGTCACCAGGAACTGTTTTCTGTTTTCCTTTCCCATCTCAGCACCTCTGGGATTAGTTGGAGCTAAGGGGATGGGCTCCTTTGTGCCGTAGCTGTGCCTCATTCAGTTCCCCTGACATGAAGTAGTGTCAGAAGGATGTTTCCTGCTGTAGTAGGGACGAGCTCGTCAGCTACCAGATAAAAGGCCATGGTGTCTGGGAGGCCGAGGCCAAAGCGATGGCTCTGTTCACCACGTTTGCCGAGCTTCACTTCAAGAGAACTTGAGTGCTCACTGTGAGAAAAGAAAGGAGTGACTGTTGGTGTTTGTAAGTCATGCTTGGATACAGCACTAATTGTGGGAATTCAAATGTTTGGCATTTCTCTCCCACAGAGGTTGGAAGGATGTTTTGGTCCACTGTTTCGGGGAATGCTGTCTGCAAGTGGTAACATCATTGTATCAACATAGCTGACCAGTCATGCCAAGGCTAGTGCAAAGTGATTACATGCATTCGTTATATACAACCTTTCATTGTGTTTTTAGTCTCTACATTTGTGTAATTTAGGACAGGAACTATTGTAAATGAATAACACTCCATCTTGTCAGAGAAGCAAAATGCTGACTGCAAATATCCTGTTTTCATTTACCTGACACGTCACTTCTTTTCTGTGCTGCCAACTGTAAAACCAGAGCAGTTGAACTGTCTCTCTGAAAGGCATATGAATATGCCTGATGATCCTTCTTTTCGCTCTTGGAGTAGTTGTCCGAAGGACCTGTCGTTTGGAAAGGTCTTTGAAGAAAAAGCTGGTTATGACAACTCCAGATCTCTTAGCAGCATGATATACATTGTATTGTGAAATGAGAACAGCTCCTGCATATTTAAATGCAAATACATTTTTGTGAATGTGCATTCTGATAAAATGATTCATTTTGAAGGAAAAATAGTGTTTTTTTTATCTTATAATTTAGATTTCAATATGTTGGAGTGCTCTTAAAAATCATGGACATCAGGTCTGTTGGCACCACTATAGTATATTAACTTAACAGTTATGTCGTAGGTAAAGTTTTACAGCTTGTTTTACTAGTCTGCTGTTGCTGTGTGGCACAACGAGACAACGAGGAGGCCCCTGAAGTTTTTGGAGGGCAGCCCTGTAGTGAAACACCAGTCTCTGGCTGTTTAATGGCCTAGATGGGGTAACGCCTAGGGAAACCAGAGCCCAGAATTTGTGGACTTTGACCTGGTTGTGCAATACTTATTTGAGAAACTCCCCATTACTTATATCCCCATTTACTTATATTATTACCAGAAAAATACCCTGACAGATGCAACTGAGAAATCCTACACAAAACCAGATGCTGACAGTAATATAGATGCTGACATTGATACCCAGATACTGTTATCTTAACCTCAGGGACTAATGACTATATTTATTCAGTCTTAACTGCCTCGACTACTTTGTATACACTCAATCTTGGCACGAGTCCATCGAGGCAATCTGGCAAAAGTCCAGAGGCCATCGACTACTAACCGCTATTGGGTCAAATACTCTTATTTCCTACTATGTGAACATCAGTGTATCGCTGACAGAGAGCAAGCATCAGTGCACACTGCGTAGACTGTCTGTCTGCCAAACATCTTTACAGAACACTAGTTATATATGTATTGCTTTTTTGTAGAGAAGAATGAAAGACTGGGAAACTGCCACTAGCAACAAAAAAAGCCTAGATGATCTCCTTGTCAACAAAGTGACAGAAGTGCTGCCAGAGTGGTGTATGTAACAGTATGGATGGGTCTTATTGCCCCGTTTCCAGCATGAATATGGATAGGAGGAGTATTTGGCATGCCTACAGGGTAATCCTTTGATATTTAGCTTTGGAAAGCACAGTGGGATGGTTGACTTTTAACTTGTCTGCTTGTTCATATGGCGATGTTTGATTTCCCTCATATGGAGATGTTTGATTTATGATCCGGAACAAAAGTGTAGGGAATTACTCCTCTATATTTTTTCTGAGCTAGCATAACAAGGATCCAAGTCCCCACAGACTCATCCTCCTCTAGTACCTCCTACTCAGCCATCTTAGCATATATAAGACTTTCTATTTGAAATATTAGGGATCAGTATACCAAAATATATTTTAAGCACTTTTTTTTACAGTGCCAAAAGCAAGATAAGGTGGTTGCTGGTATGCTGTCATTTTTTTCCTACCAGTTATTTTTTATGAAGTGAGACGATTGTCCACATTTTATTGAAAACAGATTTTGCTGTAATTTCTATGACAATATACACTACCATTCAAAAGTTTGGGGTCACTTACAAATGTCCAAATGTCCCATTTACAAAATTGTCCATTAAAATAATATCAAATTGATCAGAAATACAGTGTAGACATTTTTAATGTTGTAAATTACTATTGTAGCTGGAAACGGGCTGATTGTTTATGGAATATCTACAGAGGCCCATTATCAGCAACCATCACTCCTGTGTTCCAATGGCATGTTGTGTTAGCTAATCTAAGTTTATTATTTTGAAAGGCTAATTGATCATTAGAAAACCCTTTTGCAATTTTGTTAGCACGGCTGAAAACTGTGCTAATTAAAGAAACAATAAAACTGTCCTTTAGACTAGTTGAGTATCTGGAGCATCAGCATTTGTGGGTTTATTTACAGGCTCAAAATGGCCAGAAACAAAGAACTTTCTTCTGAAACTCATCAGTCTATTCTTGTTCTGAGAAATGAAGGCAATTCCATATGAGAAATTGCCAAGAAACTGAAGATATCATAAAACACTGTGTACTACTCCCTTCACAGAACAGCACAAACTGCCTCTAACCAGAATAGAATGAGGAGTGGGAGGCCCCGGTGCACAACTGAGCAAAAGGACAAGTACATTAGAGTGTCTAGTTTGAGAAACAGACACCTAACAAGTCCTCAACTGGCAGCTTCATTAAATAGTACCCGCAAAACACCAGTCTCAACGTCAACAGTGAAGAGGTGACTCTGGGATGTTCGCCTTGTAGGCAGAGTTGCAAAGAAAAATCCATATCTCAGACTGGCTAATAAAAAGAAAAGATTAAGATGGGCAAAAGAACACAGACACTGGACTGAGGAAGATTGGAAAAAAAGTGTTATGGACAGACGAATCTAAGTTTGAGGTGTTTGGAACACGAAGAACATTCGTGAGATGCAGAAAAAATGAAAAGATACTGGAGGAGTGCTTGACGCCATCTGTCAAGCATGGTGGAGGCAATGTGATGGTCTGGGGTGCTTTGGTGCTGGTAAAGTGGGAGATTTGTACAGAATAAAAGGGATCTTGAAGAAGGAAGGCTATCACTCCATTTTGCAACGCCATGCCATACCCTGTGGACGGCGCTTAATTTGAGCCAATTTCCTCCAACAACAGGACAATGACCCAAAGCACAGCTCCAAACTATGCAATAACTATTTAGGGAAGAATCAGTCAGAATACCAGCTGTCTATAATGGAGTGGCCAGCACAGTCACCGGATCTCAACCCTATTGAGCTGTTGTGGGAGCAGCTTGACCGTATGGTACGTAAGAAGTGCCCATCAAGCCAATCCAACTTGTGTGAGGTGCTTCAGGAAGCATGGGGTGAAATCTTAAGATTTCCTCAACAAATTGACAACTAGAATGCTAAAGGTCTGCAAGGCTGTAATTGCTGCAAATGGAGGATTCTTTGACGAAAGCAAAGTTTGAAGGACACAGTTATTTAAATAAAAAAAACTATTTATAACCTTGTCAACATCTTTTTTATATTTCCTATTCAACTCATTTCATGTATGTTTTCATGGAAAACAAGGACATTTCTAAGTGACCCCAAACTTTTGAATGGTAGTGTACAGTCATGGCCAAAAGTTTTGAGAATGACATGGAGTAAAGTGGGAGATAAATCTTAATTTTCACAAAGACTGCTGCCTCAGTTTGTATGATGGCAATTTGCACATACTCCAGAATGTTATGAAGAGTGATCAGATGAATTGCAATTAATTACAAAGGGCCTCTTTGCCATGCAAATGAACTGAATCCCCAAAAAACATTTCCACTGCATTTCAGCCCTGCCTCAAAAGGACCAGCTGACATCATGTCAGTGATTCTCTTGTTAACACAGGTGCGAATGTTGACAAGGCTGGAGATCCCTCTGTCATGCTGATTGAGTTCGAATAACAGACAGGCAGCTTCAAAAGGAGGGTGGTGCTTGGAATCATTGTTCTTCCTTTGTCAACCATGGTTACGTGCAAGGAAACACGTGCCATCATCATTGCTTTGCACAAAAAGGGCTTCACAGGCAAGGATATTGCTGCCAGTAAGATTGCACCTAAATCAACCATTTTTCGGATCATCAAGAACTTCAAGGAGAGCGGGTCAATTGTTGTGAAGAAGGCTTCAGGGTGCCCAAGAAAGTCCAGCAAGCGCCAGGACCATCTCCTAAAGTTGATTCTACTGCGGCATCGGGGTACCACCAGTACAGAGCTTGCTCAGGAATGGCAGCAGGCAGGTGTGAGTGCATCTGCACGCACAGTGAGGCGAAGACTTTTGGAGGATGGCCTGGTGTCAAGAAGGGCAGCAAAGAAGCCACTTCTCTCCAGGAAAAACATCAGGGACAGACTGATATTCTGCAAAAGGTACAGGGATTGGACTGCTGAGGACTGGGCTGAAGTCATTTTCTCTGATGAATCCACTTTCTGATTGTTTGGGGCATCTGGAAAAAAGCTTGTCCAGAGAAGACAAGGTGAACGCTACCATCAGTCCTGTGTCATGCCAACAGCAAAGCATACTGAGACCATTCATGTGTGGGGTTGCTTCTCAGCCAAGGGAGTTGGCTCACTCACAATTTTGCCAAAGAACACAGCCATGAATAAAGAATGGTACCAACACATCCTCCGAGAGCAACTTCTTCCAACCATCCAGGAACAGTTTGGTGACGAGCAATGCCTTTTCCAGCATGATGGAGCACCTTGCCATGAGGAAAAAGTGATAACTAAGTGGCTCGGGGTACAAAACATCGATATTTTGGGTCCATGGCCAGTAAACTCCCCAGACCTTAATCCCATTGAGAACTTGTGGTCAAACATCAAGAGGCGGGTGGACAAACAAAACCCCACAAATTCTGACAAACTCCAAGCATTGATTATGCAAGAATGGGCTGCCATAAGTCAGGATGCGGCCCAGAAGTTAATTGACAGCATCCCAGGCCGGATTGCAGAGGTCTTGAAAAAGAAGGGTCAACACTGAAAATATGACTCTTTGCATCAACTTCATGTAATTGTCAATAAAAGCCTTTGACACTTATGAAATGCTTGTAATTATACTTCAGTATTCCATAGTAACATCTGACAAAAATATCTAAAGACACTGAAGCAGCAAACTTTGTGGAAATTTAATATTTGTGTCATTCTTAAAACTTACAAAATATAGCCCTACAGTACAGTACTGTGTAGCTCAATAGAGCTAAAGTGAACTCCATTAACTATAGGATGATGTTAGACAGAGGAGTCCATTAGTATCCGTGATAGCCATGCTCTGTGGCTGTGTGCAGGAATCTGCTGACAAAGCATACTGTATATTAAGGTATGCCCGCCTACACGCCCAGTCTTTGTAACTAGGGCTGGGCAATATGGCCTAAAAATCCTATCGCAATTTCTTTCAAACTTATGGGCATTTTACGTTATACTGTTTTTTTGCGCAATTAAAGGTCAACACACCGCATTTCAAACAGTCAGGAATAATCTAATGAATACAGGGCTTGTAAAAGTATACTTAGGCTAAATTGAAGCCTTCCACAACCATAAGACCCACTAATAATTAAATTATTTCATCAAAATAGTTTAAATTGTTTTTTTTGCAATAATTATTGATCTGGCTTCAAAGTCTGTCTATGTTTCAAATTTAACCAGATCCATGCACATACAGTAATAATGTCCAACTTCTGTTAACAGGCATTATAGAACATTAACACGGGTCTCATAAACAATCTCTCATGCAGAAGCCCACTTGCTAGTGAGTATCCAGCTAATCGTTATATGTAAAGTCTAGCCATCCTGGATCTATTTGCTTGCTAACCAGATAGAACAGTTGAACTGTTATGAACACACCCTCCTGCCTGTCTACACCTGTTTGAACAGCACGGCGTGTTCACTTTGTTAGATGTAGAAATCAAGTGGCCCACCTGGATATGAAGATGCTTATTTCTCAGAATGAGAACGAGTTGCCAATCCCATACAGAAATGTGTCTTTTTATGCTCATTGCACATTTATAAAACACATACTAACAGCTAGCACATAGCAGTATGAGGCTTAAATGCTGTTGCGGTACATGGTAACACAGAAACTGAGCATTACTTTTCCACAGTCATGTTCATTGATACTCTCGTTTCAGTAGGGTCTGCTCTGTTCTACACTTTGCAAGTTGAGACATAAAAAAGATATCGTTAGAAAGGGAATCGACCAATTCTATTGGACCAAACGTCAAATACAAATAGCAAGTTGAAACTAGGCTTGGGCGGTATACCATATATATACCGTATACCGTATCTGGAAAAAGCCACGGATGGCTAATACCGTTAAAAGAATTGTTTTATATATATTTTTCTAAATATGACTGTTTGTAGCTACTTTTTAAGTAAGTACCTGCAGTTAACTTGTGCAATATGTTAGGAGATGAAGAACATGACATTCTACATTTAACTTGTCACATTACTGTAGTCCCCAGTCATGTGTCACGTGGGATTTTACAAGCATTCAATGAGAACGGACGGAGCCTTGTTAGTCACTCACTGTTGTGCAGCATGCGCCAGGGGATCTAATTACAGTATGGAATTTACAACTAAATGTTTGCCAGCTAGATATCTTATAACTATTAAGTTAACTGGCTAAAATGTGTTAAATACTCTGCGGTTGTGCATTTTGTTTGTTCATTTAGTAGGTAGTATGCTACACTACATGACCAAAAGTATGTGGACAGCTTGGCATTGAGCATTGGAATCTTATGCTTGTGTGCAGCTGCTCAGCCATGGAAGCCCATTTAATGAAGCTCCCGACCAACAGTTATTGTGCTGACGTTGCTTCCAGAGGCAGTTTGGAACTCAGTAGTGAGTATTGCAGCCAAGGACAGACAATTAATAAAAAAACATTTTTTTTTACCCCATTTTCGTGATATCCAATTGGTAGTTACAGTCTTGTCCCATTGCTGCAACTCCTGTACGGACTCGGGACAGGTGAAGTTCGAAAGCCATGCGTCCTCAGAACCACAACCCTGCCAAGCCGCACTGCTTATTGACGCACTGCTTGCTTAACTGGGAAGCCAGCCGCTCCAATGTGTCGGAGGAAACACCGTACAGCTGCGACCGAAATCAGTGTGCATGCGCCCGGGCCGCCATGAGTCGCTAGAGCGTGATGGCACAAGGACATCCCGGCCGGCCAAACCCGGACGACGCTTGGCCAATTGTGCGCTGCCTCATGGATCTCACGGTTGTGGCCGGCTGCGACAAAGCCTGGGATTGAACCCGGGTCAGTACTGACGCTTCTACCACTGTGACGCAGTGCCTTAGACCGCTTTTATGCGCTTCAGCACTCGCCGGTCCAGTTCTGTGAGCTTGTGTAGCCTACCACTTCACGGTTCAGCCGTTGTTGCTCCTAGACGTTTCCACCTCACAATAACAGCAACTTACAGTTGCCCGGGGCAGCTCTAGCAGGGCATACATTTGACAAACTGACTTGTTGGAAAGGTGGCATCCTATTGTTTACTCCATGTGTAACTCTGTGTTGTCTGTTCACACTGCTATGCTTTATCTTGGCCAGGTCGCAGTTGCAAATGAGAACTTCTCAACTAGCCTACCTGGTTAAATAAAGGTGAAATAAAAAAAATAAAAAAATGACTGTGCCACATTGAAAGTCGCTGAGCTCTTCAGTAAGGCCATTCTACTGCCAGTGTTTGTCTATGGCGATTGCATGGCTGTGTGCTTGATTTTGTACACTTGTCAGCAACAGATGGCAACCAGCAGGTGGTAACCAGTAGTTACCATACCCAATCTGCTAGCTGGTTGCTACTTAAATTCCGCAGGACATTTACAGTATTAGGCAAGACTGCCTTCTCGTCTTGTGCACCAGAGGCATGGAATAGTCTACAATCCATGCTTCATCTACTGTAGATGAGTTGGTGCCACTGAATTAATTTAACATTTTGATGAGAGACTCTGGTACAGAGGAGTGTAAATGCTTTTTTTTGGCTGGATCATGTTGCTGTATTGTTGTATGTTTTAAATCTGTAATGTATTGATAGTTGCTGCTGCCTTGGCCAGGTTTCCCTTGAAATAGAGACTCTGGGTCTCTATGTTTCAGTGGGATTTTCCTGGTTAAATAAAGGTAAATAACCTTTTTTTTACTGTGAGTAGCATTTTTGAGATACTTGTATAGTTTAGGTCTGAAATGGTACAAAATGCACACATTAGCATTTAGTTAGCATTCACTATGGGATTGTACATGTACTTGTTAGCATTGCTAACCTTCTGATTACAAAGTTGTGGGGTTTGAAAACAGCACCCCGTGTGTTTAGTGTCAATTTTTTTTATTTAACCTTTAACTAGGCAAGTCAGTTCTCATTTGCAATGAAGGCCTACTCCGACAACACTGGTCCAATTGTGCAGCGCCCTATGGGACTCCCCATAGCCGGATGTGATACAGCCTGGATTCGAACCAGGTACTATAGTGACGCCTCTTGCACTGAGATGCAGTGCCTTAGACCGCTGCGCCCAATATACCGAATATCCCAGTATGGCACAAGGTCGGTATGAAGGTATGACAATTTGGATACTGCCCAAGCCTAGTTGAAACTGCTTGTTGTCAGAGAGGAAGAAGTGATATTTCGTCTTTGTTGTTGTCAGTGGCAGGGGGAGTAGCTTTGTGTCTGTGCGAGTGGGAAGGTGCACAGTGCACCCCGCACAGAACGGAGCGAAGGAGACGAGACCAAACAGACAACGCTCATAAAAACAACACCAACCCCCCTCCACAAAAAAAGATTCTTGCAATACAGGCATTCGGAACATCATGCTAAAACATACAATCAAATGAATTCGATATATCGCCCAGTCCTAATTGTAACATGACCTATAATGTCAATCAAATTGTTAGTCATTAGCTTAGAAGCACAAGGTTGTTAGTGTCTTTAGCTAGGTCGTTAATCCTAGTCACAAACACTTTCAGACCGGGGGAAGTGTTTCTATAGTGTTGTTGTTTTAGGAGTATTATCAGGACGTATGAACCAGAGTCTCTCCTGGATCATTTGATAAGGATAAAGGAAGATAAACAATTCAGCAGATTTTGTTTGAAATGGAGACTACAGAAATACCACTCTTATCTCAATTCATCATGCATTTTTCTTATCCTCTCTTTGTCTTTCACATTTGTTAACTTTGTCAGACATTCTATTTCTCACTCACTTCACACTTTTCCAAGCCTGTGTCCTTGTCTGCTCTTTCTCTGTTTCACTCCAACTTTATCTCTGTTGCTGTTTATCTCAGTCTGTCTGTGGTTAAAGGTCACCTTGTCTTTCCCAGGCATTCTATGTGGCATTCTATGTGGCATTCTATGTGGTATCTGTTGTGTTCAGCCCCTGTCGCTGGTCAGGGAAGCATTCCAGTGTAATTAACCTGACTACTACACGGCGGTTCATTAATCCCCTCACACTGAGAGGGCACTGTGCCCTGACACTCTCCCCCACAATACACACCTCCTTTCTGCTACACACATATGCATGAACACACACACAGGAACGCACCGGTGCGCAAATACACACTATTGGAGAGAGGGCGTGTACTCTGCCGACTGGCCAGCAAAAAGAGAAAGATGCTCACACACACACACACACACACACACACACACACACTACTATGCCAGGAAATAGATAAATAGGAGCACTCAACTACAGGTGCAGCTGAAACAAAGCCTTTAGACACTGAATCAAGCTCTTTTCAGGCTGCAACAAAACAGCGCTGGGCAAACTGTAAGTGGATACAAATGATTCAGCCTCATGGTACACTGATTTCCTCCATCAACACCAGCACCACCCTCCTCTCAGAGTTACACTCCCCAGTCTTAGCATCTCTCTGCTGGGCTGTTTTTCTCAGACTCCCCCACCCCTCCCTCCCTGGAGCTATACCAACCTTATCCCCAGACCCCAGCCCGAGATGTCTGCATGTTTGTGTCTGTGCATCAGCTGCCATTCTCACAGCCCAGCTGAACCTGACAGAATCATTTCACACAAAGGAAACAGGAAGTCAGAGTGTGGAGATTCGTCATGGCCATGGCTGGTTGGTTGGTATTCAGCTAGGTTGGTGGTGCACAGTTCTCTCCTCTGCCCTTTCATTTAGCCTAAGCGGACGACCCCTTGGGTCAAGTCGACTGCCTTTATACTAAAGCTTCAAAGAATTTCCCTTGTCCTCCTATCCCCTGGTGTCTTTTAAGAGATGTGGGCTTGAATATCTCCTCTGCTCAGGGTTTAACCAGGCACTGTTAGCCACCATTCATGTGCTGGGCTGTAGACTGAACCTCATGATGCTCCTATGAGCAGGACAGTGTGCACTGTGCAGGTAGAAGAAATTGGTTCTAAGTGAGGAAAATGCTCTAGAAGAAAATAACCCAGGAAGGTTTTATAACTGTAATAAAGTCATGATCGACAGCACAGCTTCTCAACTGTCATCTAGCTTGGTGTGTGTGTGTGTGTGTTTGTATGTGTGTGTACTTTTTAATCAGCTCCACCTCAATCTTAGTACATACATTGCATGTTAGTTACACAGCCATGAATACAGTATGGTTGAGATCTGTGTGCAGGACTTTTACTAGCAGTTCAAAGTGTAATGCTATGCAGCGTCCATCTGTCAGGTTTCTGAATAGCACCAACTGTGAATACATTTCGTTAACATACTCACTCTGCATTGGCTAAAAAGGCATGTGGAGATGTAATTCTTCTCAGGAGAGTGTTCACGGAACAGTTTGTTTTAGTTTATTAGTCGTAAAAACTGCACTGAGGAAAAACAGGCGTCAGTGATTTAGTGACCTAACAGGCTGCACAAAATAATGCCACCATTATGCATTTCCTGTGTGACTTAAACGAACAGGCATTATTAGAAAATTGCGCATTAGCCCGAGTCAGCAGTTTGTATGCTGCAGTCCCATTTACATTTAGAATCGTGAGAGGAGGAGACAGGGATGACGAGAGATGGACAGAGCACTGTCAAAAAGAAAGAAAGAAAGAAAGAAGGGGGTTGAAAGATGGAGGAAAGAAAAGGGGGGAGAGAGAGGGACAAATGCAAAAGGGATACAGGGGAGCAGAGAGGAAATAAAAGGAGTGATGTGGCCAAATGCAGACAGGACAAGGAGAATGAGAGAGATTGAGGATGATGAAGAGAGCAGCGGAGAAGGAGAGCAGTAATTGGAAGCATATAGTGGTTGGGATTGGAGGCAGTAGAGAGGTTTAAATCACTGGTCTGAATGACAGCTTTACGTGGCCCTCGGAGCCTGAACTACCTCCATTTAATGAGACCAGATAGAAACCTTCTTACTGCCTTTTCTATTCTCTCTTTTCTCTTTTTTATTTTTCTGCCATCCTGCACTTTCAGGAATATCACTCGCCACCAACTAGGCTGATTTATCAAGTTGAAACTGTTCTCTCAACTGTTAATGCCGTAGCATATAGTAAGGATACTTCTGAAAGGGCAGAAATGGGTCTGTCTTTGTTTCGTTGCTGGGGTTGCTGGATCCTCACTTCAGTCATGCTCATACAGTATACACATAATTATGAGTGGGCACACTTGGCAAACACAACAGTTGTTTCCATGAGCTCCACTACGAAGTTATTCTACCGGACAGATGCCTCCTGGGAAGCTCTGTTTTCTGTCTCTGATTACAGGAGAAGAAAGCAGCACTCTGGACAATGAACAGTAGTAGGCCAGAATCCCCCTTCTCTACTCCCCTGCCTTCTCTGTCTCATAGCAACTACCATTTCATCAGCGCCATTCTTATCAGTTTGTCGCCAAACAAATATGCATTTCTGTTTCATAATTGACTTAGCAGTCACGGTGTTGCTAGATGAATATACAGGTATAAGACATTTGTCATTGGTTTCTTGCTGTCTGTCAGTAGTACAGCTCTATCTGAAGGGGATATTACATCTCCTGGTAGTTCAGGATGAAATTTGTAGTTTTATTTCATCCTTCATCCCTCCTGATGTTCACTGACTTACAGTCCAAACCCACCGACATTCTAGACATTTCCTACGGAGAACTAGTCCCTCGATTCTACCTTCCCCTCCTTCTACCCCTCCCCCTCTTTTTATGTCTCTCTCTCTCTCTCTCTCTCTCTCTCTCTCTCTCTCTCTCTCTCTCTCTGGTCTGGTGTCACGTTGAGCCTGTAATATCGCCCACACGGACTCGGCCTCCTGTGTAGTTTAGCTTTCACCATTTTTTCCCCTCTCCTTTCCTTCTCTACCTAATTTTTTTGATATTCACAAAGACTTCTTTCTGTGCCTGGTCTCCCCTGACATTGGGCAGCTGGCTTTCATCTTACGTCTCTCATAAAAAGAAAGAGCAAGAGGGAGTGTGGGTAAGAAAATAGAGAGAGAGAGAGAGAGAGATTTTAGTGTGTAGTAGCTTGAAGAAAACTTGATATCGCTCTTCAGAGATTGAAATGTTTCTCCCAGATTTGGCATTTCCCTGTTAAACACATCATCTGGGAAAAATGTGAGAATAAAAGTGAATACATTTTACGCCATTAATTGTGGTGACCTACCTACTCATGATTTATCACAAGTGGATCTTTTACAGTGGTGTCACTGTCATCAAAAGCCAGCTCAATTGCTTATAGTGGTCATAAAGACGGATCTGTGATACTACACACTGTGTGCGTATGACCTCCCCATCCATTTTGTAGCCTCATATCATGGTATCCATTTTATACTTATATGTCAATATCCCCTGTGTGTGTGTGCGTTGATTTTAGTGGATTTTACATGACCACACATTCACATGCTCAGTACCTCCCTGGTTAAAACAACTGCCCCCTGTGCCAGACCGGCACAACGTGTGAGATCTGACACGGTCAGATGTTTAACAGGAAGGTGCCGTAACAAACCACTGCACCTCTACACTCTTAGAAAAAAAAGGTTGCAAAAGAGTTCTTCAGCATAGGAGGACCCTTTTGGGTTCCAGGTAGAATCCTTTTGGGTTCCAGGTAGAACCCACTGTGGAAAGGGTTCAAAATGGAACCCAATGGGTTCTACCGGGAACCAAATAGGGTTCTGCAAACAGTTCTCTGAAGCTGAAGAAGCCTTTTAGGTTCTAGATAGCACCTTTTTTTCTAAGAGTGTAGAAACTCCAACAGACACTGATGTGTGTGTGTGTATTGTCTTATTTCCCAGTTCATTCTCGTTATTCTATCCCTACTGTGTTGTGCTTGGCTGACTGTATTGAGGGTACTGTGAGAGGTAGTTAGTAGGGTGTTCTTTAAAAGAGGGGAGGGGGATTGCTGAAAGTGCAGAAACAGCCGAAGTTGTGTGGTGATGAATGTGTGTGTGTGTGTGTGTGTGTGTGTGTGTGTGTGTGTGTGTGTGTGTGTGTGTGTTTTCTTTGGGCCAGAGACCTGTGTTCTCCCTGGATCAGGTTCTCAGCTCTTTTAAAAGAGCTCTTCCTGTGAGCCCACTCAGGAAATTGTTGCTG
This sequence comes from Oncorhynchus masou masou, assembly GCF_036934945.1. Classification (NCBI taxonomy): domain Eukaryota; kingdom Metazoa; phylum Chordata; class Actinopteri; order Salmoniformes; family Salmonidae; genus Oncorhynchus; species Oncorhynchus masou. Next base: position 54,406,535 of record NC_088234.1, read on the forward strand.
AGCACTTGGCTGTGGACTTGGACAATCCCAGAGGCTATGTGCGTTTTTGTGTATGTGTTTTCTTGGAAACTTCTGTATGACTGTGTGTGTGTGGTGCTTGGACACTAGTTTGTATTAGTGTGTGTGTGTGGGGGGGGGGTCGACACTATTTTCCCAGTCCCAGCCTGTACCTCTGTGTATTTCTGTCAGAACAAGCCCCTGTAATTGTTTAGTTCCATAAGTCCACTTAGAGTTACAGCTCACCAGTGTATTCAATAAGGGCCTCTGAGTGACTGTTTCCTCTGGCCCTCTCCTGGTTAGTTCTCCACTCAAACGTTGTTGATGTTGACCCTTCAACCTTCTCAACGGAGTTGACATTTCAGCCTTTTCAGTGGAGGGGGTCTAACATTGTGTCCATCAAAGAGATAGTTTCATGACCTTTCACCCATGTATTATATATGTCAATGCTCCACTACGTCCCTGGCCATCACCTCCTCTGTGACCCCAGGGAAGGCTCATGACCATCACTGTCATCTAACACTATTTATCATCTCTCTAGGACCATACCTTTGGCCTCTCTGAACAAAAATATAAACACAACATGTAAAGTGTTGGTCTCATGTTTCATGAGCTGAAATAAAAAAATCCCAGAAATATTCCATACACACAAAAAGCTTATTTCTCTCAAATGTTGTTACAATTGGCATGCTGACTGCAGGAATGTCCACCAGAGCTGTTTCCAGATAATTTAATGTGAATTTATCTACCATAAGCCGCCTCCAATGTTATTTTAGAGAATTTGGCAGTACGTCCAATCACCCTCACAACCGCAGACCACATGTAACCACGCCAGCCCAGGATCTCCACATCTGGCTTCTTCACCTGCGGGATCTTCTGAGACCAGCCACCCGGGCAGCTGATGAAACTGAGTTTTACTTCTGTAATAAATCCCTTTTGTGGGTAAAATCATAATCTGATTGCCTGGGCCTGGCTCCCAAGTGAGTGGGCCTATGCCCTTTCAGGCCCACCCACGGCTGCACCCCTGCCCAGTCATGTGAAATCCATAGATTAGGGCCTAATTAATTGATTTCAATTGACTCATTTCCTTATATGAGCTGTAGCTCAGTAAAATTGTTGAAATTGTTGCATGTTGCGTTCATATTTTTGTTCAGCTTTGCACACTCTTGGCATTCTCTCAACCAGCTTCATGAGGTAATCACCTGAAATGCATTTCAATTAACAGGTGTGCCTTGTTAAAAGTCAATTTTTTGGAACTTCTTTCCTTCTTAACGTGTTTGAGCCAATCAGTAGTGTTGTGACAAGGTAAGGGTGGTATACAGAATATAGCCCTATTGGGTAAAAGACCAAGTCCATATTATGGGAACAACAGCTCATATAAGCAAAGAGAAACATCAGTCCATCATTACTTTAAGACATGAAGGTCAGTCAATACGGAAAATCGATTCTTCAAATGCAGTTGCAAAAACCTTCAAGTGCTATGATGAAACTGGCTCTCATGAGGACCGCCACAGGAAAGGAAGACCCAGAGTCACCTCTGCTGCAGAGGTAACATCAACTGTTCAGAGGAGACTGCGTGAATCAGTCTTTGTGAGACGCAGAGTAGGTGAATGGATGATCTCCGCATGTGTTGTTCCTACTGTGAAGCATGGAGGAGGAGGTGTGATGGTGTGGGTGTGTTTTGCTGGTGACACTGTCAGTGATTTATTTAGAATTCAAGGCACACTTAACCAGCATGGCTACCACAGCATTCTGCAGCGATACGCCATCCCACCTGGTTTGCGCTTAATGTACTATAATTTGTTTTTCAACAAAACACACATCCAGTAAGTGCTATTTGACCAAGAAAGAGAGTGATGGAGTGCTGCATCAGATGACAATCACCCGACATCAACCCAGTTGATATGGTTCGGGATGAGTTTGACCGCAGAGTGAAGGACAAGCAGCCAAAAAGTGCTGAGTATATGTGGGAACCTTTTCAAGACTGTTGGAAAAGCATTATTCATGAAACTGGTTAAGAGAATGCCAAGAGTGTGCAAAGCTATTATCATGGCAAAGGGTGGCTACTTTGAAGAATCTAAAATATATTTTGATGTGTTTAACACTTTTTTGGTTATTACATGATTCCATGTGTTATTTCATAGTGTTGATGTCTCTATTATTCTACAATGTAGAAAATAGTAAAAATAAAGGAAAACCCTTGAATGAGTATGTGTGTCCAAACTTTTGACTGGTACTGTATATATTTATACATACTCCAGACTCCAACATTTCTCGTCTTAATACACCCGCAATAACATCTGCTAAATATGTGTATGCGACCAATAAAATGTGATTTGATTTTAGATGACACCGAGACAAAGAACAGAGCAGAATTGTTTTCCTATTTCAACCTTTTTAGCCAAAGTATTTTTGTAAGGAAAGCCAGGAAGTCTTGAACCGTCTAGTCTGGCTAATATCTAACTCTCCAAGTCCTCCTTACTTCAGAATCTGGAATGGCTCTTTGATGTTGTCGACAATGAAGAGGGCTGTGAAGTGGGCTTTGTTTTTACTGGTTGGCTCTCCCCTGTGTCTTTCTCACTGATACACCCACACGCTCAGCCACATACAGCCCCCGAGTGCTGCCAATCATTGAGAGGTCTCATCCCCCAAGGACAAACATTTGAGAGAAACTAGTCTCACAATTGCTGAGCGAATATTTCATTAACAAACGCCCTCCTTTCCAGACCAGTGTGGGTCACAGCTCTCCCTTCGCTGTGAGTCACGTGGACAGCATCAGCCAGGCCTGTCAGCATTAGAGAAGCTAATATTTCACTATGGCTTCTCTGGGATACCCCAGATATGAAACACACAATACCTCAATAGAAATCCACTGATCAGTTAGGACACAGGGTTGAAGGTTATTATCAGTGTAAAGTACTTAAGTATAAATACTTTCAAGTTCTACTTAAGTCATTTTTTGGGGGTTTCTGCACTTTACTTTACTATTTATATTTTGGACAACTTTTACTTTTGCTCCACTACATTTCCAAAGAAAATAATGTACTTTTTACTCCTTACATTTTCCCTTACACCCAAAAGTACTCATTACATGTTGAATGCTTAGTAGGATAGGAAACGGGTCCAATTCACGCACTCATCTGATCTGGCAGACTCACTAAATTATGTCGATTCTGCCTGAGTGTAGGAGTGAGCCCCTGGCTATCTGTAAATAATAACTGTGCCGTGTCGTTTGCTTAATATAAAGAATTAGAAATGATTTATACTTTTACTTTTGATACTTAAGTATATTTTAGCAATTACATTTACTTTTGACACTTAAGTATATTTTAAACCAAGCAATTTTAGACTTTTACTCAAGTAGTATTTTACTGGGTGACTTTCACTTTGACTTGAGTAATTTTCAATTAACTTAACCTTTTACTCAAGGATGAAAATTGGGTACTTTTTCCACCACTGGTTATTATGAGTCCAAGACAACGCTTTGGATGTAAATGAGATGAGCTGGGTGATTAGAAAGATGGAGAGATGGAGAGATTACTGAGACAGTAATCAGGATACAAGGAAGAGAAAGGCTGTGAAGTGGTGGGAGTGAGAACATATTGGAGTTGTGTGTGTGTGTGTGTGTGTGTGTACAGGGTTTAAATGTCAAACCTAATCACTGTAGAGAGAGATGAACTTTACACGTCACACACCTGGCAAGCGGATGCTGCTAGTTTCCCATTACTCCTGTTTTCTACTTCCTTTTTAATATGGCTTTTCAAAGTGAAGTTCAGCACATCTTTCTCCCTCTCACTTGGTCCCCTCCTCCCCTCCTGCCTATATTTTGCAGGAGACAGTCCCCATGTCTGCTGAGTAACTGACCCACATTCCAGTGTGACAGGATACCCTTAGGGCAGGGGTGTCAAACTCATTCCACAGAGGGCTGAGTGTCTGTAGGTTTTTGTTTTTTCCTTTCAATTAAGAGACAACCAGGTGACGGGAGTTCCTTACTAATTAGTGACCTTTAATTCATCAGTCGAGTACAAGGGTTGTGCCAAAACCCGCAGACACTCGGGTCTCCGTGGAATTTGTATTTGTATTTATTAGGGGAAGCAGCTACTCTTCCTAGGGTCCAAACAGAGTTTGACACATGTGCCTTAGGGCAGCGTTTCTCAACCCTGGTCCTCCAGTACCCCAAACAGTACATATTTTCATTGTAGCCAAGGACAAACACACCTCATTCAACTCATTGAGGGCTTGGTGATTAGTTAAATCAGGTGTGCTTGTCCAGGGTTACAATAGAAGTGTGTGCTGTTGGGGGTACTGGAGAACTAGGGTTGGGAAACGCTGCCTTAGTAGCAGTGTGTCTTTAGCTGTGTTTAGACAGGCAACCCAATTCTGTTATTTTTTTTTCACTAATTGGTCTTTTGCTCAATCAGATCAGCTGTAACAAATAAATAAATAAAAAGATCTGATGTGAAAAGATCTGATATGATTCATCAAAATAGCAAAAAAGATAAGAATTCGGCTGCCAGTCTAAATGTCTATGGGGGTGAGAGCACATGTTTGCATGTCTGTATCTTTGTGTGTGCTGTGGGGTATCTGTGTTCAGCCTCAGGGTTTAGAGGGGAATCAGTCTCTGAACAGGGAAATCTCTGACCAATGAGAGTTAATTGATGTTCCGCTCATCTGCATGCGTCTGTTTTTTTTTTTTTTTCTTTTGGTGTCTGGCGGTGAAAGACAGATTTTTGCACAGCGCTCGGAGATAGCACTCCCTCTACTGGTCACCATGTGTCCTTGCGGGGTACTATCCTTTACAATAAAGAGGATAGTCCCACATTTGCCTCAGCCCTTGGTTCCTTAAATGTGATCAATATTTTTGAAGGTGATAATGCCATAGTAGATGAAAAGCAACTCTGGAAATCTGAACATTTAAAAAAAAAACTCTTGTGTTTTCATTTCTTGTTCCATCAAATCAAATGTTATTTGTCACATGCACCGAATACAACAGAATACAACTTAAGAGTGAAATGCTTACATACAAGCACTTAACCATCAATGCCGTTTTAAGAAAGATACCTAAAATGTTTGTTTTTTAAATGTACAAATAATTAAAGAGCAGCAGTAAAATAACAATAGCAAGGTTATATACAGGGGGTTAGTCGAGGTAATTGAGGTATTATGTACATGTAGTTAGAGTTATTGAAGTGACTATGCATAGATAATAACAGAGAGTAGCAGCAGCGTAAAAGAGGAGGGGGGGCAATGCAAATTGTCTGGGTAGGCATTTGATTAGATGTTCAGGTGTCTTATGGCTTGGGGGTAGAAGCTGTTTAGAAGCCTCCTGGACCTAGACTTGGCGCTCCGGTACCGCTTGCCGTGCGGTAGCAGAGAGAACAGTCTATGACTAGGGTGGCTGGAGTCTGACCATTTTTTGGGCCTTCCTCCAACACCGCCTGGTATAGAGGTCCTGGATGGCAGGAAGCTTGGCCCCAGTGATGGACTTCTGTAAAGGACAGATGTTCACATTTAGTGTCTACATGTTAGATTATCTTTTGGATGGGTCTGATGATGATTGGTGTGTGTCACCTCTCTTTTTCGTCTGTGTGTTTACAGGTGTGTGGTGTGTTGGCATGCCTCGTGGGGGATTCTGGGTAGAGTGCTAGCTTCCTACAGATTGGCCAACAGGAGGAAAAGAGAACAGAGGAGGAGTGCCAACATGGCTCTGCCTGACAAACACAAAGTGAAACGCCAACGACTAGACAGAATCTGTGAAGGTAAGAGACACTTCTATTTTTGTACACTTAGGGAGAAAAAATGTTCCAAAAGGGTTCTTTGGCTGTTTACATAGGATGACCCTTTTTGTAGAACCCTCTGTGCAAATCTACCAATGTGTCCTTGAGCAAGGCACTTAACCCTAATTGCTCCTGTAAGTCGCTCTGGATAAGAGCATCTGCTAAATGATTCAAATGTAAAAATGTAAATGTAAAATGTTCTCCATGGAAACATAAAAGGTTCTTCAAAGGGTTCTCCTATGGGGACAGCCTTTTAGGTTCTAGATAGGAAAATATATTTTTTTTAAAGTTCCAATCTACTTTTCCTCTGTTTCCTCCTCTGTCATACTGCTGACACTGAATCACCCCACATTGAGTCATATCTGTTCCACTGGAAGAGACTAAAGGAAGTATTTGCTGTAGTGTGCAGGTCATATAGTCCTAGTGGTTGTGAAGAGGATCTATTTTTCTCTCCTCTCCCTTTTTCTCCCCAATTTCATGGTATCCAATTGGTAGTTACAGTCTTGTCCCATTGCTGCAACTCCCCTACAGACTTGAGAGAGGCGAAGGTCGAGAGCCATGTGTCCTCCAAACACGACCCTGCCAAGCCGCCCTGCTTCTTGACACACTGCTCACTTCACCAGCTCACTTAGCCAGCCGCACCAATGTGTCGGAGGAAACACTGTACAGCTGGCAGCTGAAGTCAGCTTGCAGGCGCCCGGTCCGCCACAAGGAGTCGCTAGGGCGCGATGGGACATGGAAATCCCAGGAGGCCAAACCCTCCCCTAACCCGGACGATGCTGGACCAATTGTGTGCCTCATGTGTCTCCCGGTTGCGACAGGCTGTGACACAGCCTGGGATCGAACCCGGGTCTGTAGTGACTCCTCAAGTATGTAGTGCCTTAGTCAGCTGCGCCAATCGGGAGGCTCTCTCACTCTTTCTGTTTGTCTTTCTCTCTCTCTCGCTCTCTTTCTCTCTATCTCTCTCACTGTCTCTCTCTCGCTCTCTGTTAGCTATAGCCCATCCATCAGCAGAGGTTATAGCAGTAAAGCCTGCTGTCAGCTCTGTGTTAGAAAGGACCTGGCCACGCTGGGTAGGGTCACAGTAGGAATGGTCCTGGCTCCTGTTCTCACTGTCTATTTGTCTGAGAGACAATATCAGTCGCCGTGACTGGATTAATCTCCTGTACTGAGAAGATCATGTCAGCAGAGATCATATTTGGCTCACAAAATAAGCTCGTCTTTGTGTGTGGGGGTGTGTGTGTGTGTGCATGTAGCCTGCATGTGTATATATGAATAGCCCATCAGGTATTTAAGCCCTATAACCTTGTCAGAATGTAGAAAGGGACTGAGTTAACCTGCTTCATGACGTAGCCCTCTATGTCATCATCATGCGTCACTTCACTATGCCGACTCATCACATCACTCTACATTTTGTCTGCCTCCCTTCATGTTAACCGCAACACTACAAGTCAACTGGAGAGATGGTTAGTCACAACAGGGCTGACTTTCACGTTTAACTTTAGGAATGACTCAATCCAGCCAGAATTATCCATCTGTCATGAAACACAAGGCATTTTCCACTAAGAATGAGGTTTTCCAGACTAATGGTGGAACTTCCCGGGAGAGCCAAATGGAGTCCCTGGGATTGTGTGGGTGAGAGGGAGTGAGAGAAAGCATTTGATACTTCCCCACCTCATGTGAAAGGAATTTGTAGTACCTTCATAAGGGGTATTCAGGCTGGTGATTGTGTTACTATATTTTAGCCTTGCTGAGCTTTTGGGGGAACATCCACACACTGGCACCATTATTCATTAGTGATAGGGGGTAAAACTCCCAGTTACATATCGGGATATTATTTTTGACGATATATCCTATAGTATCGTTGTGACAATATTGCAATATTATTTTTGCGCTAGTTGGCTGTACCTGCACCAAAACTCCAATATTTTCCTTCATAGCTTGTTCTCCATCTTCTTTTTAAATAGGGAGCAAATTTGTTTCAACACTTATTTCCATGACTGATTCAAACTCGTTTTATCATGGCTCTCTCTTGTCCCTCTGCAGCAGACATATGGTTGGAACATCGAATTTCAATCAAATCACAGTATCGAATCACAATGCATATAGAATTGTGAGAATCGCAATACATATCGTATCGGACCGTAAGTATTGTAAAAAAATATTGTATTGTGAGATCCCTGGCAATTCCCATGGTAGACATACACACCACTTCCACCCCCTCGACTGTAGCTTTCCAGACCTGCAGCATGCCATGCCCTGCCTATAGTCTTTAACAACCTTTACTGTGTGAGAGACCCGTGGGACCAACGGCCCTGCCCAGCCCTCCAAACCACAGCATTGATGGTTGTCTTACAGGCCCTGGGAGAGAAAGTAAGGAACCTCAGGCCTGGCCAAGGAGAGAGAGAGAGAGGGGGAGGGAAGGAAGGGGGAGGGAGAGAGAGAGGGGGTATAGGAGGTGGACGTGGGTTGGCAAGAGACTCTTAAAATCTAGTTTGATGTTTCCAGATTGCTGTGCTGCTTGCTGCTGAGTAGAGACTTTGTAATAAAGAGAATCACTTCACCAAACGTTGGGATTGATTATGTACGCTAGGCTCTGACAGTCATTTTCTGTTTTATAAGAGCCACTGCGTGTGTGTAAATGTGTATGCGTATTTGTATGTGTGTGCTTGTGCATTGCAGGAAAGGCAAATTAACCTAGCACTACAGTACTGCACTATGCTCCTCTGCACCCCAGTATCTCTACTCTACATTCATCTTCTGCACATCTATCACGCCAGTGTTTAATTACTACATTGAAATTTCACCACTATGGCCTATTTATTGCCGTTACCTCCCTAATCTTACTTCATTCAAATCAAATCAAATGTTATTTGTCACATACACATGGTTAGCAGATGTTAATGCGAGTGTAGCGAAATGCTTGTGCTTCTAGTTCCGACAATGCAGTAATAACCAACGAGTAATCTAACCTAACACTTCCACAACAACTACTTTATACACACACAGGTGTAAAGGGATGAAGATTATGTACATAAGGATATATGAATTGGTGATGGTAAAGAACGGCGTAGGCAAGATGCAGTAGATGGTATCGAGTACAGTATATACATATGAGATGAGTAATGTAGGGTATGTAAACATTATATTAAGTGGCATTGTTTAAAGTGGCTAGTGATACATTTTGTACATCAATTTTTCCATTATTAAAGTGGCTGGAGTTGAGTCAGTATGTTGGCAGCAGCCACTCAATATTAGTGGTGGCTGTTTAACAGTCTGATGGCCTTGAGATAGAAGCTGTTTTTCAGTCTCTCGGCCCCTGCTTTGATGCACATGTACTGACCTCGCCTTCTGGATGATAGCGGGGTGAACAGGCAGTGGCTTGGGCGGTTGTTGTCCTTGATGATCTTTATGGCCTTCCTGTGACATCGGGTGGTGTAGGTGTAACTGGAGGGCAGGTAGTTTTCCCCGGTGACCAAAAAAGCCGATACTGATTAATCTGCCGATTTAAAAAAAATAATAATAATAATAATAATAATTAAATAAAGGTATTTGTAATAATGACAATTACAACAATACTGAATGAACACTTGTTTTAACTTAATATAATAATCAATAAAATCAATTTAGCCTCAAATAAAATGAAATGTTCAATTTGGTTTAAATAATGCAAAAAGAAAGTGTTGGAGAAGAAAGTAAAAGTGCGATATGTGCCATGCAAGAAAGCTAACGTTTAAGTTCCTTGCTCAGAACATGAGAACATATGAAAGCTGGTGGTTCTTTTTAAGAGGAGTCTTCAATATTCCCAGGTAAGAAGTTTTAGATTGTAGTTATTATAGGAATTATAGGACAATTTCTCTCTATACGATTTGTATTTCATATACCTTTGACTATTGGATGTTCTTATAAGCACTTTAGTATTGCCAGTGTAACAGTATAGCTTCCGTCCCTCTCCTCGCCCCTACCTGGGCTTGATCCAGGAATACATCGACAACAGCCGCCCTCGAAGCAGCATTACCTATCGCTCCACAAAAGCTGCGGCCCTTGCAGAGCAAGGGGAACAACCACTCCAAGTCTCAGAGCGAGTGACGTTTGAAACGCTATTAGTGCGCACCCAGCTAACTAGCTAGCCATTTCACATCGGTTACACCAGCCTAATCTCAGGAGTTGATAGGCTGGAATTCATAAACAGCTCAATGCTTGAAGCACAGCGACGAGCTGCTGGCAAAACGCATGAAAGTGCTGTTTGAATGAATGCTTACGAGCCTGCTGGTGCCTACCATCGCTCAATCAGACTCCTCTATCAAATCGTAGACTTAATTATAATATAATAACACACAGAAATATGAGCCTTAGGTCATTAATATGGTCGAATCCAGAAACTACCATCTCGAAAACAAGACATTTATTCTTTCAGTGAAATACGGAACCGTTCCCTATTTTATCCAACGGGTGGCATCCATAAGTCTAAATATTCCTGTTGCATTGCACAACCTTCAATGTTATGTCATAATTACGTAAATTTCTGGCAAATTAGGCGGCCCAAACTGTTGCATACACCCTGACTCTGCATGCAATGAACGCAAGAGAAGTGACACAATTTCACCTGGTTAATATTGCCTGCGAACCTGGATTTCTTTTAGCAAAATATGAAGGTTTAAAAATATATACTTTTGTGTATTGATTTCAAGAAAGGCATTGATATTTATGGTTACGTACAGTCGTGCAACGATTGTGCTTTTTTCGCAAATGCACTTTTGTTAAATCATCCCCCGTTTGGCGAAGTTGGCTGTCTTTGTTAGGAAGAAATAGTCTTCACAGAGTTCGCAACGAGCCAGGTTGGCAGGCAATATTAACTAAATATGCAGGTTTAAAAAATATATACTTGTGTAATGATTTTAAGAAAGGCATTGCTGTTTATGGTTAGGTACACATTGGAGCAAGACAGTCCTTTTTTGCGAAATACGCACCGCATCAATTATATGCAACGCAGGACACTCTAGATAAACTAGTAATATCATCAACCATGTGTAGTTAACTAGTGATTATGATTGATTGATTGTTTTTTATAAGATAAGTTTAATGCTAGCTAGCAACTTACCTTGGCTTCTTACTGCATTCGCGTAACAAGCAGGCTCCTCGTGGAGTGCAATGTAATCAGGTGGTTAGAGCGTTGGACTAGTTAACTGTAAGGTTGCAAGATTGAATCCCTGAGCTGACAAGGGAAAAATCTGTCATTCTGCCCCTGAACGAGGAAGTTAACCCACCGTTCCTAGGCCGTCATTGAAAATAAGAATGTGTTCTTAACTAACTTGCCTAGTTAAATAAAGGTGTAAAGAATAATAATAATAAAATATCAGCCAAATCCGTGTCCAAAAATACCGATTTCCGATTGTTATGAAAACTTGAAATCAGCCCTAATTAATCAGCCATTCTTTTTAATTGGCCGAACTCTAGTCTGGAGAGCCTTACGGTTGTGGGCAGAGCAGTTGGTGTACCAGGCGGTGTTACAGCCTGACAGGAGTGCTTTTGGTGACAAGCCGAATTTCTTCAGCCTCCTGAGGTTGAAGAGGCGCTGCTGCGCCTTCTTCACAACGCTGTCTGTGTTTGTGGACCAATTCAGTTTGTCCGTGATGTGTACGTCGAGGAACTTAAAACTTACTACCCTCTCCACTACTGTCCCGTCGATTTGGATAGGGGTTGCTCCCTCTGCTGTTTCCTGAAGTCCACGTTCATCTCCTTTGTTTTGGTGACGTTGAGTATGAGGTTATTTTCCTGACACCACACTTCAAGGGCCCTCACCTCCTCCCTGTAGGCCGTCTCGTCGTTGTTGGTAATCAAGCCTACCACTGTAGTGTCGTCTGCAAACTTGATGATTGAGTTGGAGGCGTGCATGGCCACGCAGTCATGGTTGAACAGGGAGTGCAGGAGAGGGCTCAGAACGCACCCTTGTGGGGCCCCAGTGTTGGGGATCAGTGGGGTGGAGATGTTGTTAACTACCCTCACCACCTGGGGGCGGCCCGTCAGGAAGTCCAGTACCCAGGTGCACAGGACGGTGTCGAGACCCAGGGTCTCGAGCTTGATGACAAGTTTGGAGGGTACTATGGTGTCGATAAACAGCATTCTCACATAGGTATTCCTCTTGTCCAGATGGGTTAGGGCAGTGTGCAGTGTGGTTGAGATTGCATCGTCTGTGGACCTATTGGAGCGGTAAGTAAATTGGAGTGGGTCTAGGGTGTCAGGTAGGGTGTCAGGTATGGTCCTTGACTAGTCTCTCAAAGCACTTCATGATGATGGAAGTGAGTGCTACTGGGCGGTAGTCGTTTAGCTCAGTTACCTTAGCTTTCTTGGGAACAGGAACAATGGTGGCCCTCTTGAAGCATGTGGGAACAGCAGACTGGTATAGGGATTGATTGAAATGTCCCAAAACACACAAGCCAGCTGGTCTGCGCATGCTCTGAGGACGCGGCTGTGGATGCTGTCTGGACCTGCTGCCTTGCGAGGGTTAACACATTTAAATGTTTTACTCACGTCGGCTGCAGTGAAGGAGAGTCCGCAGGTTTTGGTAGCGGGCCGTGTCAGTGGCACTGTGTTGTCCTCGAAGTGGGCAAAACAGTTATTTAGTCTGTCTGGGAGAAAGACATCCTGGACCGCGACAGGGCTGGTTTTCTTTTTGTAATCCGTGTATAACAGTATAACTTTAGTCCGTTCCCTCGCCCATACCCGGGCGTGAACCAGGGACCCTCTGCACACATCAACAGTCACCCACGAAGCATCGTTACCCATCGCTCCACAAAATCCGCTGCTCTTGCATAGCAAGGGTAACCACTACTTCAAGGTTTCAGTGCAAGTGACGTCACCGATTGAAACACTATTTAGCATGCACCACCGCTAACTAAGCTAGCGTTTCACATCCATTACACGTGATTGACTGTAGACCCTGCCACATACCTCTTGTGTCTGAGTCGTTGAATTGTGACTCTACTTTGTCTCTATACTGACGCTTAGCTTGTTTGATTGCCTTGCGGAGGGAATAGCTACACTGTTTGTATTCGGTCATATTTCCGGGTCACCTTACCATGATTAAAAGCAGTGGTTTGGGCTTTCCGTTTCGCGCGAATGTTGCCTTCAATCTACGGTTTCTGGTTTGGGAATGTTTTAATAGTTGCTGTGGGTACGACATCGCCGATGCACTTGCTAATGACCTTGCTCACCGAATCAGCGTATTCGTCAATGTTGTTGTTTGACGCAATGCGGAACATATCCCAATCCACATGATCGAAGCAATCTTGAAGCGTGGAATCAGATTGGTCAGACCAGCGTTGAACAGACCTTAGCACGGAAGGTTCCTGTTTTAGTTTCTGTCTATAGGCTGGAAGCAACAAAACGGAGTTGTGGTCAGCTTTTCCGAAAGGAGGGCGGGGGAGGGCCTTATATGCGTCACGGAAGTTAGAATAACAATGATCCAGGGTTTTACCAGCCCTGGTTGCATAATCGATATGCTGATAGAATTTAGGGAGTCTTTTTTTCAGATTAGCCTTGTTAAAATCCCCAGCTACGATGAATGCAGCCTCAGGATATGTGGTTTCCAGTTTACATAGAGTCAAATAAAGTTATTTCAGGGCCATCGATGTGTCTGCTTGGGGGGAATATATGCGGCTGTGATTATAATCGAAGAGACTTCTCTTGGTAAATAATGCGGTCGACATTTGATTGTGAGGAATTCTAAGTCAGGTGAACAGAAGGACTTGAGTTCCTGTATGTTGTTATGATCACACCACGTCTCGTTAATCATAAGGCATACCGCCCCTCTTCTTACCAGAAAGATGCTTGTTTCTGTCGGCACGATGCGTGAAGAAACCAGCTGGCTGCACCGACTCCGATAGCATGTCTCGAGTGAGCCGTGTTTCCGTGCTGCAAACACCATGTACATAGACTTTTCTATTGTGTTATTGACTGTACGAATGTTTATTCCATGTGTAACTCTGTGTTGTTCGTGTTGCACTTCTTTGCTTTATCTTGGCGAGGTCGCAGTTGTAAATCAGAACTTGTTCTCAACTTTCCTACTTGGTTAAATAAAGGTGATAGTAATAATTTTAAACTATTTGCTTCTTTTTGTTAGGATATCTAAAACGTGCCATTTGAGACCTGTCCTTTTTCTTTTTCTGTATAAAATAGACCAAAGAGAAACAGAGGCGATCTTTAAATAAGAGGCTCACTCCTCTGCCAAGCGGGGGTGGGGGTGGTCTTCCAACCCCCATAATGCATCTCTCCCCGCCAGTCAGAAATGAGAGCTACATGTGCATCCCTGGCCGGTCCAAGCCACTAACCCTTCACCCTGGGAAGCAGAATGTTTTCAATTCACTTTATTGGTTGATATAATACACACACAGCCAATTGGCCAGTGTTCACTCGTGTTGATTTTTCAGTGTAACATTTCTATTGTTCATTCAGGTGTTAAATTAACACTCATGGGTCTAAAATAAAAAACAGTGTTGGTGTTACTAACCATTGTTAAACCACAACCATGCTCATTATTATCATATATCCCAGCATGCTCTATTTCAGGTAATGTTTTTGAATATGTATGTTTTTGATTAATTCATGTTATGCTACTCAAATATACATTTTACTAAACTCATCCAATCTATTGCTTTGACTTATTGCACCCATTACTGAAATGGTTGTTCCAGTTTAGATGGTTTAGGTAGTCCCATATCTTAGTCTTCCCAACCCGGCAGTCATTCTGAATGCAGGTTGCGAGTAAATACAAATTCCAAATGTTGGATATCCCCACTCTGGCTGAATTCCAATAGTAATTACAAATCACTTTGCAAGCCAGCATAATGTGACTTGCAGGCCTGATTTTGCATTTCAGGCTACTGTATTAGTGTAAACTAGGCCCCCAAAATAAGGCCTTATGAAATATGTGTTGTATTGTGTTAAATAATTACATTTTTATGATAATATATTCACTTAGGATCTCACTTGGTGAAGGCCACAGGGCTAAAAATGGATGAATGCAACAACCATGTCTCTGTCACTAACAAATACAGTCATGGGTGGCAACTCTACAATTTACTAAAGGCAAGGCACTCTGGGAAATATGCAAATAAGGATTAACACTGAGCAGTGTGTTAATTTAACAATGAAACGTGTGGACCTGTATATACACTGGACCAGTGTTGATTTAACACTGGAGAATTTGCAGTGCTTATAAAACTGGGGTTTTGCTTCATGGCTATTGGTTGATTTGGCAACAGCAGTGTTTCCTCTGTTTACAGACAATTAGGTCATTCTACCAGAGATAATGGCCCTGTTCTGCAGCTCTGAAACTAACTGTGTGGTAAATTATGCTTATTTACAGGTGAATCAGGTTATTAACATGTGATGGGAAACCATAGGAACATGATGTAGATTAGTGATGTCATTTTTATTTTTTATTTTTTACCTTTATTTAACCAGTTAAGAACAAATTCTTATTTTCAATGATGGCCTAGGAACAGTGGGTAAACTGCCTGTTCAGGGGCAGAGCGACAGATTTGTACCTTGTCAGCTCGGGGGTTTGAACTTGCAACCTTCCGCTTACTAGTCCAACGCTCTATCCACTAGGCTACCCTGCCGCCCCTTGATAGACACATTTTGAGACGATGAACCCTCAAGTATTATACATATTGTTGTTTTTACGACGTCTTTTAGACTATCATGCACGGTACATAATTCCAAACAACCACGCTTGTTAAGTACTTAAATGTGTAGCGTGTTCTTCTCAAGCATAATGATATGGTTATTTTAAGATAGACTGCATTTCCTTGGTCTAAGACAATATTTTGAAACCTCCCGGAGTCTGAGGCAAGAAATGTTCTGCACAGGCACATTTTATTTCCTTAATTAGAACAAGTTTGACAAGGTAAACAAACCAGCTGCTTGAATCTATTACCAGAATCGTGGAACTGAAGCATGAAATAGTCAATCTGAATTTGATGAATGAAAACAAGATTGGTGTTTGTAAGGATGACAGACATGGACCATCATGACACGGTGTGATTGAATATTCCATCACTCAGCTTTCGAAATGAAACCAAACTAACCACGTTTCTGTTCTCAGAATAACCGTGTCAATAGAATCTCTGTTTATATTGGACTATTGATTGCATTGTTAAAGATCCTGATGAGTAGTAACTGTGTTTTGCCTGCAGTGGACACTAGATTCATTATTGCTGTTCTCTGAAGTGAAGGGCTTCTGTTTGGCCTTAATAAAGGCGTCCATGGGGGGTGCTTAACCGTAACCTCCTTACCCCTAAAGGAAACAGTCTGATTAGTGTCCAAAGAGTATGTAGACTCAGACACATTAGTCAAGAATAACAACTCAAATGATTCACTAAGACCTCCTCGGTTTATAAACAGGTGAAGGGCTTCCATGTTTTAGGAATGAAAGTTACAAAATGGATCTTTAATGAGGAGACAGTGAGACACGTCTTCTGTCAGACATCAGTTCTCATCTGCGTATGACAAGTGACTGCATCATCCTATGCTTGGCCCAGCTGCAGTGGCTTGCTGCCCGACCTCGACCCTCCCCTCCAGCCCACCTCTCAAATACTGCAGCGCCCCCTCCCTCACCCCCTTGTCCCGTCTGTCTGCTCCATCTGTGTACCCAGCATGCTCTGGTTTGGCTACTGCTATGGCTGCAGGGTAGCACTCCAGAACCCAGTGCCACGATATTTAGTCAAACCTAAGTGACGTTGTAAGCAGAAGGTGTGAAGGTGAGGGGAGAGCAGAGATGGGGGATGGGGAGGAGGTGAGGGTGGTGGTAATAACTAGATGGGGAATGTGGTTCTTCTCACATACATGTACATGTTAAGAATTCTCACAAATGTGTGTTGTAAAATGAGTTTATTTAGGAATTAAGGTTTCAAAACGTATAAACATTGTAAGAGGGTCACTTAAAACATGGACTACCAATTTGCAGCACCTGCCTGGATAATGTATGGCAGCACATTTACAGCAGATGGTAAACCATTCGTTGGCTGTTGCAGTGAAGAGGTGAGGGGTATTTGTGTAATCAGCCAGGAAAATATAGGAGAGGTATCCTGATGGCTTTTTCCCCAATAGGGGAGCCGTGTACCAGACTGTAAGCAGCCCAAGCCCCTGATACACCCATCCCCCTTCTCCTAGCATCCAGTCAGGTTATGAACATCCCAAGCAACCATATCCCCCCCCCCCTGGGTTTTGTTCCAGGCTCCCAGCCAAGACCCACAGCCACTTTATGGGCTTATGGAGAGGGGCATGAAGTATTGTGTGTTGGGGGAGGAGAAGAACTCATCTGGTGTCCATAATCTCACAAATCCCAGGGAAGGAGGACCATCGTTTGAGTGTCCAGGCTGGAGGAAAGATGACTTTGTGTGTTTGTGTACGTGCATCGTACAGTATTTATGGGAGTTAGCTTGTGTGTGTGGTAGCGGTCAATTCTTGGAAATTAGTTTTCATAAAGACAAGTCACATCTACTGCAAAGAGAAAACAATAGGCTGTTCTAAAAGAGCTGTGTCTGTTCTGGGAGGGGCTGGAAGGGGGAGGGGCTGAGGGGAGATTGTGACAGTGGCGAGAGGTGCATTGTGGGATGCAGGATCTGACAGTGGGAGAATCTCAATTGCATTTCCTTGACTCCTCACATCCTCTCTCCACGCCATCTTCACAAAAGTCATTAGAGGAGAGGGTCAGAGGGGAGGCACCTCTGACTCTCTCATGCAATAGGTTTTGAGAACGAAGCACCGCCGTAGCACGTTATATTTTACAGTGAACACTGCAGAAGTTAACTCCTTCCTCTGCTACGCTTTCGTCCGCATGAGTTGCTTTTTTTGTCCCCCCCAGTTTTATCATTGGGATATGATACAAAATGAGGCAACGGGTGAATTCGGACCATGCTGACGCCTCCGAGCGGTCGGGTAGGCTGTTTGGAGTGTTTGTCCGACTGGATAAAAAATATATATACAGTACCAGTCAAAAGTTTGGACACACCTACTCATTCCAGGATTTTTCTTTATTTTGACTATTTCTACATTATAGAATAATAGTGCAGACATCACAACTATGAAATAACACATATGGAACCATGTAGTAACCATAAAAGTGTTAAACAAATATATATATTTGAGATTGTTCGAAGTAGCCACCTTCTGCCAAGATGACAGCTTTACACACTCTTGGCATTCTCTCAACCAGCTTCATGAGGTAGTCACCTGAAATGCATTTCAGCAGGTGTGCCTTGTTAAAAGTAAATTTGTGTAAATCTTCCCTTCTTAATGTGTTTGTGCCAATCCGTTGTGTTGTGACAAGGTAGGGGTTGTATACAGAAGATAGCCCTACAGAAGATAGCCCATATTATGGCAAGAACAGCTCAAATAAGAAAAGAGAAATTACTATCCATCATTACTTTAAGACATGAAGGTCGGTCAATCTGAAAATTTCAAAGACTTTGAAAGTTTCTTCAATTGCAGTCCCAAAAACCATCCAGCGCTATGATGAAACTGGCTCTTATGAGGACCGCCACAGGAAAGGAAGACCCAGAGTTACCTCTGCAACAGAGGACAAGTTAATTACAGTTAATAGCCTCAGAAATTGCAGCTCAAATAAATGATTCACAGAGTTCAAGTAACAGACACATCTCAACATCAACTGTTCAGAGGGGACTGCGTGAATCAGGCCTTCATGGTCGAATTGCTGTAAAGAAACCACTACTAAAAGACACCTGTAATAAGAAGAGACTTGCTTGGGCAAAGATACATGAGCAATGGACAATTTAAATCTGTCCTTTGGTCTGATGAGTCCAAATTTGAGATTGATGGTTCCAACTGCCGTGTCTTTGTGAGATGCGGATTAGGTGAATGGATGATCTCCTCGTTTGGTTCCCACCGTGAAGCATGGCGGAGGAAGTGTGATGGTGTGGGGGTGCGTTGCTGGTGACACTGTCAGTGATTGATTTAGAATTAAGGCACATTAAACCAGCATGGCTACCACAGCATAATACAGCGACACGCCATACCATCAGGTTTGCGTTTATTGGGACTATCATTCGTTTTTCAACAGGACAATGACCCAACACACCTCCAGGCTGCGTAAGGGCTATTTGACCAAGAAGGAGAGTGATGGAGTGCTGCATCAGATGACCCGACCTCAACCCAGTTGAGATGGTTTGGGATGAGTTGGACCGCAGAGTGAAGGGAAAGTATCCAACAAGTGCTCAGCATATGTGGGAACTCCTTCCAGGTGAAGCTCCTGAGTGGCGCAGCGGTCTAAGGCACTGCATCTCAGTTCAAGAAGCGCCACTACAGTCCCTAGTTCAAATCCAGGCTGTATCACATCCGGCTGTGATGGGGAGTCCCATAGGGCGGCACACAATTTTCCCAGCATCATCCGGGGTAGGCCGTCATTGCAAATAAGAATTTGTTCTTAACTGACTTGCCTAGTTTAAATAAAGGTCAAATAAATCAAAATAAGCAGGTTGAGAGAATGCCAAGAGTGTGCTGTCATCAAGGCAAAAGGTGGCTACTTCAAATAATCTAAACATATTTTGATTTGTTTAACATGATTCCAAATGTGTTATTTCATAGTTTTGATGTCTTCACTATTATTCTACAATATAGAAAATAAAGAAAAACCATTGAATGAGTAGGTGTGTCCAAACTTTTGACTGGAATTGTACATATATATATACACTGCTCAAAACAATAAAGGGAACACTTAAACAACACAATGTAACTCCAAATCAATCACACTTCTGTGAAATCAAACTGTCCACTTAGGAAGCAACACTGATTGACAATAAATTTCACATGCTGTTGTGCAAATGGAATAGACAACAGGTGGAAATTATAGGCAATTAGCAAGACACGCCCAATAAAGGAGTGGTTCTGCAGGTGGGGACCACAGACAACTTCTCAGTTCCTATGCTTCCTGGCTGATGTTTTGGTCACTTTTGAATGCTGGCGGTGCTTTCACTCTAGTGGTAGCATGAGACGGAGTCTACAACCCACACAAGTGGCTCAGGTAGTGCAGCTCATCTAGGATGGCACATCAATGTGAGCTGTGGCAAGAAGGTTTGCTGTGTCTGTCAGCGTAGTGTCCAGAGCATGGAGGCGCTACCAGGAGACAGGCCAGTACATCAGGAGAAGTGGAGGAGGCCGTAGGAGGGCAACAACCCAGCAGCAGGACCGCTACCTCCACCTTTGTGCAAGGAGGAGCAGGAGGAGCACTGCCAGAGCCCTGCAAAATGACCCCCAGCAGGCCACAAATGTGCATGTGTCTGCTCAAACGGTCAGAAACAGACTCCATGAGGGTGGTATGACGGCCTGACGTCCACAGGTGGACGTTGGGCTTATAGCCCAACACTGTGCAGGACGTTTGGCATTTGCCAGAGAACACCAAGATTGGCAAATTCGCCACTGGCGCCCTCCATGTGCTCGCCAGAGGTAGCCTGACTGCCATTTGGTACCGAGATGAGATCCTCAGACCCCTTGTGGGACCATATGCTGGTGCGGTTGGCCCTGGGTTCCTCCTGTGTTCCTCCTAATGCAAGACAATGCTATACCTCATGTGGCTGGAGTGTGTCAGCAGTTCCTGCAAGAGGAAGGCATTGATGCTATGGACTGGCCCGCCCGTTCCCCAGACCTGAATCCAATTGAGCACATCTGGGACATAATGTCTCGCTCCATCCACCAACGCCACGTTGCACCACAGACTGTCCAGGAGTTGGCGGATGCTTTAGTCCAGGTCTGGGAGGAGATCCCTCAGGAGACCATCCACCACGTCATCAGGAGCATACCCAGGCATTGTAGGGAGGTCATACAGGCACGTGGAGGCCACACACACTACTGAGCCTCATTTTGACTTGTTTTAAGGACATTACATCAAAGTTGGATCAGCCTGTAGTGTGGTTTTCCACTTTAATTTTGAGTGGAACTCCAAATCCAGACCTCCATGGGTTGATAAATTTGATTTCCATTGATAATTTTTGTGTGATTCTGTTGTCAGCACATTCAACTATGTAAAGAAAAAAGTATTTAATAAGAATATTTCATTCATTCAGATCTAGGATGTGTTATTTTAGTGTTCCCTTTATCTTTTTTGAGCAGTGTATATATATATATATATATATAAAACCAAGTTTGTGCCCCTGAAATATTCTATAGATAGCCTACAGAAATTGGTTCAGTTATGGCCTAAAATAAATGTATTCACATGGGCAGAATATTGTATATAAATTAGTTAATATGGTTATATAAAAGCTGAAGGCTAAAAACAGCCTTTTCTACACTGAGTGTACAAAACATGAATAACACCAGCACTTTCCATGATATAGACTGACCAGGTGAATCCAGGTGAAAGCTATGTTCCCATATCGATGTCACTTGTTAAATCCGCTGTGATCAGTGTAGATGAAGGGGAGGAGACAGTTTAAAGAAGGATTTTTAAGCCTTGAGACTATTGATTCATGGATTGTGTATGTGTGCCATTCAGAGAGTGAATGGGCAAGACAAAAGATTTAAGTGCCTTTGAACGGGGTATGGTAGTAGGTGTGTCACAACTTCTGCCGAAGTCGATGCCTCTCCTTGTTCGGGCGGTGTCCGGCGGTCGACGTTGCCGGTCTTCTAGCCATCGCCAATCCATTTTTCATTTTCCATTTGTTTTGTCTCGTTTTCCCACACACCTGGTTCTCATTTCCCTCATTATGTGTTGTGTATTTAACCTTCTGTTCCCCCCATGTCTTTGTGTGGTATTGTTTATTGTAAGTGCTTGTGCACATTTTGTTTGACTGGTGCGCGTCGGGTTATTGTGCCCATATTTGTATTTCTTATGCCGTTGGTTTTACTATTAAACTGCTCCGGCTATTATCAAGTTCTGCTCTCCTGCGTCTGACTTCCCTGCCACCTGCCACCTACGCACCCCTTACAGAATACCACACCATCTACATGGAGTCAGCAGGAGCCCCTGGTATGAGGAAAGAGGAGCACGTCCAGGAGTAAGCGACGATTATCCAACATCTTGGCGTCGCGTTGGACCGCGTTGTGCATACAATGGACCGCTGTGAGAGACAGAGAGTTCCTCCAGCGCCCTCACCAGCACAACCGGGGTTACCACTACTCGTCCCTCCTGCATCCGTTCCTGTGGGATGCGTCTCGACCTTCACAGGGAGTGTGATGGGACGTCGACACGATGCCAGGTTTTCCTGTTACAGCTGGACTTATACCTGAGCACCGTTTACCTGGCTCCCTCGAGAAGGGAGAGGGTGTCCGTCCTCATTTCGTGCCTCTTGGGGAGAGCTCTGGAGTGGGCTAACGCCGTATGGGGAGAAGGAGATACGGCATTGGATGACTTCGAGGAGCTCACCCGCCGCTTCCGGGCAGTCTACGACCACCCTCCCGAGGGTAGAGTGGCGGGTGAACGTCTATTCCACCTTCGGGAGGGGAAGAGGAGCGCACAGGAGTTTGCTTTGGACTTTCAGACCCTGGCCACCGGAGCGGGATGGAACGACAGGGCCCTGATCGACTACTATCGCTGGAGTTTGCATGAGGACGTCCGTCGAGAGTTGGCCTGCAGAGACATCACCCTTACTTTCGACCAGCTGGTGGACCTGTCCATTCGGCTGGATAACCTGCTGGCTACCCGTGGACGTCCAGATCGAGGTCTGTCAGTTCCATCCCCCAGCACCACCACTCCGATGCCCATGGAGCTGGGAGGTGCTGCGCTCAGGGAGACCGGAAGAGATTCCGTCTCGTGCACCATCTGTGGCCGCACAGGTCACACTGCCGATCGGTGCCGGGTTGGTTCCTCTGGGAGTCAAGGCAGCAGGCAGGGCACTCTGCTCCTAAAAAAAATGAGGCGATGGCAGAGGTGGGACTTGCAGCGTGTGAAGCGTCACAAATAGAACCAAGTTCTATTTTAGCGCCTGGCCACGCAGATGCCCGTGAGCAGTTTGTTTTGTAACGCTCGTGCCTGTAACACGAGTGGTCTGGTCAGCATGTTACTGCCCTACCGGTCAGTCATGAGTCATGACTGCAGTAAAATTCCATGTGACTGTTGTGTCACAGTAATCTCCTTCTATGCACTCGGGACATGCTTTGGTAGTACCCAACTCGCTAGTGGCCTGGTACTCAAGGCTCTATTGTCCTTCTAACCACTCTGACATCAATTGCAATCAAAAATCACATCAAACACTTATCATCAAAACAGTATAGTGTTTTTAAAACTCACCTCACTGTGATTGATCAATTTGAAGAAAGATGTTCAACAACAGGTTGAAACTGAGTGGAAAACATGGTCATTGTGGATGTTGTTTCAAAGCCTAACAAGGAAATGGACAGCGCTTTCTAAGGTGATGATTCATTCTAAAAACCCAAACACATATTAGAGCTGATACAGATCCATAGGCTTCTACTATATACATTGCATTCGGAGAGTATTCAGACCCCTTCACTTTTGGGGAGCGCTTGGCGAACTGAGCTTGGACGGAATGTCCCCTGTCGTGCAGCGAGAGGCTGCATGCTCCTCAAACAGTGGTTGATGTGTGGAGTGAAGTAAGTCGCCGACCCGAACAAACAGGCAGGAAAGCTGCCTCCATTCCATATTCCAGTGTATAGGCAGATGAAATGTACTTTTACCCCCTGCTCCTGTTCCTGCCCTTTGATAATGGGCCGTTCTAAATCAAAACAAATGTAGCGTATTAGTAAAGATAATATGAAATTGAGAATCGTCTGATGGGTGATAATATGATCACTTGATTAGAGAACAGTGTGTGCAGCCTGAGGCAAGGAACAGAGCTCAAGTGACTCAAATCATCAGAAGCCTATGCAGGCCATATATATATTTTGATTTATAAGACATTCTAATGTTTGTATCATTATTAACAACTGAAGTTGCCAAATTACTCTAAATCTAGTGTAGCCTATAGGACCTGTTTCAAAGGACCATTTGTATGTCCAACCTAGCCTTCGTATGTGCACTTACTCCAAAATGGGAAAAATACCCGTTCTACTTCATTCAGCTAAGTGAAATGATATTCCTCTTACTATGAAATCATGTGATATAAAATAATGGCACGGGACTTCGAAGCATATCTCGTCTGCTAAATGAACAAGGCTACAGCCCATGGCATGGAGCACAGCCAGATAAAATACGGTAGGCAAAGTCACATTCTGTTCTCCTGAAAAACATTTTCTTCATATCGTGTTTCTTTATACCTACCTAAAATAGATAATGGATTTATTGTTATGGTGGTTAGTACATGTATTTATTTAACTTGTTCAAATATAGATGTTCCTGAAGGTCTGCATTAGCAGCTTGTTTGCTAATTTAGGGTCATTTACCGCGGGACCGGCAGCCTTTTGCATGTCAACAACCATCTGACAAAATGTCACGGCCGCCACCCACACCAAACAAGGCAGTCGTAGTATTGCTATTGGAGTCACATAGCAACTTACAATATGCATTGAGGTCAAGCCGTGCCAATTCTAAATAACGTTGGGCCAATGTAATTGAATCCCTATTCTACCTCTCACCTACAGTGTGCCTACTACCCCCAACTCATGTGTGTTTAATATTCGAATCACGCAAGGAGTGAACTGCTGTGGATGAATATTGAGGCAGTTGGTTTTTGATGTCTGGTCGAGTCAGTATTCATGTCTGCTGGCTACATCGGTGGCGTGTCTTAGCGTAATGGGACGTTACCGAAGTGCTGTCACTGTAACATGTCAGAAGACACGGAGAGGACCTGCCTTGAACAGGGTCAAAGGCTCAGAACAGATCCAGGGTCACGCACGCTTGCTGTGCACTGAGTACAAATCAGCTCATCACATGTGAGTTTATGCACGCACGCACGCACACACACACACACGTGGCATACATACCCTCCCCCCGTCTGTCTGACTAAGATGCATTATTCATATCGAGCCAGGGTGCGGGGTTATGAGTGACAATGAGATGTAGGGGGCTTATTAAACATGGGCATCCGTGTGGGTGGCCTTGGAGAGATTAGATACTCTGATTAATGGTGTCTTTCACAGATGTGAAACATGCAGCCACCAATGACAGCCTGTTGAATAGGAACCCCTGTACTATTCATGTGGCAGAACAATGACAGCCTGTTGAATAGGAACCCCTGTACTGTTCATGTAGCAGAACAATGAGAGCCTGTGAATAGGAACCCCTGTACTGTTCATGTGGCAGAACAATGAGAGCCTGTTGAATAGGAACCCCTGTACTGTTCATGTAGCAGAACAATGAGAGCCTGTGAATAGGAACCCCTGTACTGTTCATGTAGCAGAACAATGAGAGCCTGTTGAATAGGAACCCCTGTACTGTTCATGTAGCAGAACAATGAGAGCCTGTTGAATAGGAACCCCTGTACTGTTCATGTAGCAGAACAATGAGAGCCTGTTGAATAGGAACCCCTGTACTGTTCATGTGGCAGAACAATGAGAGCCTGTTGAATAGGAACCCCTGTACTGTTCATGTAGCAGAACAATGACAGCCTGTTGAATAGGAACCCCTGTACTGTTCATGTGGCAGAACAATGACAGCCTGTTGAATAGGAACCCCTGTACTGTTCATGTGGCAGAACAATGACAGCCTGTTGAATAGGAACCCCTGTACTGTTCATGTAGCAGAACAATGAGAGCCTGTTGAATAGGAACCCCTGTACTGTTCATGTGGCAGAACAATGAGAGCCTGTTGAATAGGAACCCCTGTACTGTTCATGTAGCAGAACAATGACAGCCTGTTGAATAGGAACCCCTGTACTGTTCATGTAGCAGAACAATGACAGCCTGTTGAATAGGAACCCCTGTACTGTTCATGTAGCAGAACAATGACAGCCTGTTGAATAGGAACCCCTGTACTGTTCATGTAGCAGAACAATGACAGCCTGTTGAATAGGAACCCCTGTACTGTTCATGTGGCAGAACAATGAGAGCCTGTTGAATAGGAACCCCTGTACTGTTCATGTAGCAGAACAATGACAGCCTGTTGAATAGGAACCCCTGTACTGTTCATGTAGCAGAACAATGAGAGCCTGTTGAATAGGAACCCCTGTACTGTTCATGTAGCAGAACAATGAGAGCAGCAGTTACAATACCAAGGTGTACCAAGAAATATTACCACTTGTAGCGGAAAATACTGGGTTTGTACAAGTGGCTCACTGTTGTGTCTTCTCTCTCATAATAGTGTACGTACTTCCACAAGTCTGCATTTGAATGTCACACTGCGTTTTTAAGTTGGAATCTGAGGCGGTGAAACTGCCATGTCATTGCAAGTGCGATAGAACAGCAGAGTATGTACTATGATAGAACAGCAGAGTATGTGCTATGATAGAACAGCAGAGTATGTACTATGATAGAACAGCAGAGTATGTACTATGATAGAACAGCAGAGTATGTACTATGATAGAACAGCAGAGTATGTACTATGATAGAACAGCAGAGTATGTACTATGATAGAACAGCAAGAGTATGTACTATGATAGAACAGCAGAGTATGTACTATGATAGAACAGCAGAGTATGTACTATGATAGAACAGCAGAGTATGTACTATGATAGAACAGCAGAGTATGTACTATGATAGAACAGCAGAGTATGTACTATGATATTTATTTTTTTGCACTCCTCTGCGCTGTTTCAAAAACAAAACAATAACAAATGCGACCAGTGGCGCTGTGGATCTCAGCTTTGAAAGGATAGTTCACCCAAATTACAAAATGACTTATTGGTTACCTTACCCTATAAGCAGTCTATGGACAAGGACTGACAGCAATTCATGCTTTGGTTTTGTTTAACTGGCCACTGTTTCAAATGCTAACTTTTTAGCATTTGGGGCACAAATCCAATTCAAAAGTTAACATTTGAAAAAGTGCAAGGGAAAACAAAACCAAAGCATGTATTGGGGTCATACCTTGTCCATAGACTGCTTACAGGGTAAGGACACCAACATGTGATTTAGTCATGTGGGTGAACTATGCCTTTAATGTCATGTATATACTCCGGTGTATAGGGAGTAGGGATACTTCATCCTTGGTTTGTCGACAGTGTCTTTGCCTCGTTGCTCCTGTATGATTAGATCTACACACCCAGAACACATTCTCTATCTAGATCTATTTGATAAAGATGTGTGGTCTAGGCTAGCACTCTCTCTCGGGAACCAGATCACAGAAGGAAATCAGTAAGAGGGGACTTTGAGGTTTTCTCTGATGGTGTTGAAACATGGGTTGTACGTACACACAGGGTTTGTTGGTGGCAGGACAATGCAATGGTTTCCAGTGACCGATATTCATGTTTTGCAAAGTTAACTTAACCCTATTCCCACAAGGCATATGCTACGTAAGGTTTCTTTATTATAGATAACTGCGTGCTTCTACATATGTGCAGGCCTTTTGGTTTCCCCAAAGTCCCTAAAGACTTAATTAGTTTACTTTTCACCGTGATAATCTTTCAAGCATGAAACCGAATTGAGAAACTCGCTCTCATTTTAATATCAGTGCCCCCAAGCTGCCTTCCGTCTCTCGCTCTCTCATCCATCTATTTCCCTCTCTCCCCATCTCACTTGCCTTATTTCCTTCTGTCAACTATAGTTTCCTGGAACTAGTATAAAAAAAACACAAACTAAGTTGGTCTGAAGTCAATTCCACTGTCAACGATAATCCCCTTTTTCCTCTCAACCCATAATGCAATAGCAGTGGGCGCTTCAGCTTTTCCACTTACTTCCTGTCCAGTGCAATCTCTTATCTCCCTAATTACGCAACACTGATTAACGAACGAAAGCATGATCCACCACTGCAGTCCAGTGTCCAATCTGGGTCTTCACGATTGTATAAAAAGCAAATGTAGGGTAAACTCTAGTATAATTTGTCAACGTGGTGGATTATTTGAGAGGGTCCCCTAGCTGTCATAACAACAGAAAACACGAGGCCCCGGCACTGATCCCAGGACTGGGTTAATGAAAATGAAGGTGTCCTTTCTGCCACAACAGTTAACAGGGAAGCTCTCCAACAGGGATCAAGTGTCAGCTGGCCAGGCAGGTAGGTACAGTAAGCCTAAGGACAGGGTGTCACAAGGGACTGTGAGGATAGGACGGACTCCCAGAGGGTTTGAGGGATTGCTTAGGGATTGCATGTGTGGTGACAAAAATGCTCTCTCCCCCCTTTTACCTCTCCCCAGGTCTCTCTGTCAGGGCAAAATCCAGTTTCAGAGCTTTGCTCTGTAAAGTGGATCAGCAAGGCTTTGGGTGGAGTGCTGTGGTAACAGCAGGTAGATAGAATGTGGTTGGGTACAAATGGCATTAGTTCCACAATTGTACATGTAAATTGTGCTTTGAGGACAATCCGTGGGTGCATTTCTCGCTCGTTTCTTTCATGCTTATTTCTCAAGGTCAATTAATAATTTATATTCATTTTTGTGAGTGGCAGACAATATGTTGTTCTAATCATTTTTCAAAGTGTGAATATTTTTAACAGTCTGTTTCCCATGTCCACCCATGGTTTCTGTTTCTCAGAGTCCCGGTCCTCTCGTGACAATTATCAGGTCCTCTCAGTGAGGGGAGACAGGAGGCTACAGAGGCGTAAGTGACATTTTGGGCGAGTTTCACAGCAGTTGCGTGGTCACTCTGGCAGTGTCGGCGCCGGCAACAGATTAGTGTCCAATCAGAGTGGATTTGATGTTTCCTGACAGCACATGAGACAGCAGTGAGATCTGTATTCTTTTCAATTACCCGCCTGCCTGCCTTCCCCCTCCCTGAGGGATACTAGCGGTATGGCGTGAATCTCCTCTTGCTCAATGAACGAGACCCAGCCGGCCCTGCAACTCATTGACGACCCAATCAAGTGATCAGTCCAAGGTAAGTGTCCCGGGCAACAGCTGTGGATGAAGGTGTGCCCCCTCGTAAATGGGCAGAATAATCAGAGATATGTTTTATCTGGTTCACGTGACGTCACGATGGGCAGTGGAATTAATCAGGCTTTATATAGACGGTAATCCGTCATAGCAATCGCCAGAGCGACTAAAGTGTCCCAGAGTAGGGGAAGGATAAAACCCTACTGGATTATTACAAGCCCCTGCCTACGACCCTCTCCCATCCCACTCCCTCTAATATTCCCTCCTTTTTTCCTCCTCTCACCACGTCGGGTAGCCTACACAGTTGGTGGCCAGCCCAAGCACGGACCCTGTCATTGTGGTTCAGTGGAGTAGCTGCTGCCGCCTTTGCAACATTTGCACAGTGTGTGTGTGTGTGTGTGTGTGTGTGTGTGTGTGTGGTGTCCTCTATCCCTTCTCACCACCAGCAATAATATTTCCAGAGATAAATTATTCAAGGATTGCCTGTCAAGGGGGAGCCACCTGATAGCAAGGACCTCAGGGGAGCCAAAAACCTTACAGCTGGATATCAGGTGAAACGATACACCCCACTGCTTCATCTCCTCCTCCTCCGTCCTCCTCCTTCATTTCCACTCTTGATGTAAAGTGTAACAGAACACTTGAAAGAAAACACCAACTACTCCTGCTTGTTTTTTTTTTTCCTCTGTAAAGCTGTCTTCTGTTTTTTTCTCTCCAATGCTCGTCACCAGCAAGCAGTTGAATATCGGTCGCTCCCACAGTTGGGACACCCTGGGGGGGAATGAGGGGCAGTGGTCCGGGGGAGAAAGCGTTTACGACCACCAAGGCAGGATTGCGGGCCGACGCAACTCGCTGTCTTACAGGGGAGACAGAGGAGGTTACTACGAGCCACCCCCTGGGGTGCGTCCTCCTGACCTGGATCTGAAACGAGACCCCTACTCCTACCAGGACTCTCTGTATAGCCAGCAGGGCTACGCTGCTGATCCCTGCGAAAAGAGAAAGGGCTCAGTCCCTGAGCTAAACCACTACGACCGTCCAAACATGGCTCATAGTCACCAAGGATCCGTCGTCTCCCAGGAATATTATCCCCATGACCCTGCTATGGCTCCCCGACCACCGGAGGATCCCCGGGGCTTCTACCGGGTGGAGCAGCAGCCACAGCCTCACCCGCTTAACAGATCCCCGTCCCACTATGGGATGAACCCAGTGGGACGGTTGCCATGGGACCAGGGACAGGGAGGGAGGCCCGGACCTCCGGGTCCTCCATCGGCTTCTCCTCTTCCTCCTCCCCCTCCTCCGCCAACTGCCCATGGCATGAACCAGGTTTACAGTCAGCCTGCAGCTGTAGCTGCCGCTGCCAAGATGATGCCAGATGGCCAGCGCTCTCCTGCTCACTATGGGATGGAACAACCATCTTCGCCTCGGTACGCATCTGAGCCACCCCCTCTAGCTGGACAGCCGGTCTACACCGACATCAACGGCCGTCCCCTGGACCATCGGCAGCAGCAACCCGCAGCCACCTGCCTGGTGGTGGATCCTAACACACAGGGGCTGGATGGGAGCATGCAACAGCGAGGTATGATGATGAGGCAGGATTGCACCTCGCCCTACGGAGTACAACAACAGCCTCCACAGACCAACATGCAGGTCTACAACACCAACCCTCCTCTCGCCGCTCCTGCCCCTCTTCCTCCCCCACCAGCCCCTGTAGCCCTCCCCTTCCACCTCCCACAGCCCCCCAGACGCCTGCAGACCCAAAGAGGAACGCCGACCCAGAGTTCCTGGCTCTGCTTCGTAATGAGGGTCTCTCGGAGAGTACCATCTCCTCACTCATCCAGCAGGGCTTTGACACAACCGCCATGCTGGCAGTCATGGAAGAGAATGACGTGCGCTCTGTGGCTCCCAACTTAGGGCAGGCGCGTGTGCTGTCGCGGGTAGCCATCAGTGTCAAGAGGCCCTTGGAGCCTACACCCACGTCCCAGCAACAGGCCCCCATGCGGGGCCGCTCCAACAGCTTCAGCCACCGCTCTGACATGTACCTCCAACAGCAGCAGCAGCACCAACATCATCAGCAGGCCATGGCAATGGGCATGGATCCACGGCTAATGCCACCACAGACCCCTGGTGTCATGCAGACCATCTCCCCCGCGATGGCCGAGGCCATGGCCAGGAGGCCTAACAGCGCTCCCTCTCAGCACCTCCTAGAAACCACCCAGGGCTACCCAGGACCTCGTACCCCGGGGCCCTACAGTGGTGCCATGGTCCCTGTCCAGTCCCGGCCCGTGTCTGCATACTCCCAACACCCAGGTGTCCCTATGCATCCGGGCATGCAGATGATGGCTGCCATGCCCCAGCACCAGCAGATGTCAGGGGCTGCAATGCAAGCCATGCAACAACAGCAGGTGCCAGTGTCCATGCCTGCCCTGCCGCCACCTCAGCAGGCCCCGAAGGCGTACTCCACCAACTACACAGTGCCCATGGAGCTGATGAAGCGGGACCGTAGCCTGCAACCCATGTCGCCCATGCACAGCCCCCACCTCAGCCCTCAGATGATGCGCAAAGCTGGGGGCACCCCGTCTGATGGCGCCATGATGCCCGTGGGTACCACCATGCAGAGCCAGAGTGCTATGGCCGCCAACCAGAAGCTTAGCCGCCGTACCGGCCCACCTGTTATCGTCTCCACCATGGCATCACCAGATACAAGTAAAGCACACTTTTATCCCTTCTGCATTCCCTCCTCTTCCTTCGCTCCCCTAGTCTCTTGGCTGTAGTGCATTGATTGGTTACTAAAGGAGCCATTCTTCATTGCATTCTTGTTGCAGTTATTGCGTTTTCTCGATTTGAAATGAGGGATTTGGTTATATAACCATTCACTCTGTACTGTAGCTAAGACAACAATTAGGTATTGTGGTTTTTCAACACGATTCATTCTTTTATGCCCATTCTTGTCAGGATAGCCTTGACATGTGGATAACCCCTTTCTCAAATAATAGTTGAATATGTGAGGCTACGACACTGCTCACTTTATGACACCTATTTGGCATGAATCGAATACAGGATACTGTTTTGCAGTGCTCTTAAACCAAGAGCTGAAAAGAGCCATTTATCTGGTTCCCACTCAACGTTCAAGTGTTGTAGATACTTTTCCGGTGGATTGAGATGAATTGATGTCTTTGCTGCTTTCACATCATTTTAGTCTGTTGGCTGTATGCAGCTCAGCTTGTTGCTAACCTGTGTATTGCATTGACAATGGATAAGCATCTCAACTTGATGTTTCATATAAAGGCTACCCTATTTTATGTGAATGGCTTTAGTTATATCCATATTCTGTTTTTGTTTTTTTTAGGGGGGGGGGGGGTGTATGACTGGCTTTAACCCATGCCCTAGTTATCTATAGTCAGCTGTTGTGATCCTAAAATGTCAGAGTCCCTGTTGAAAAGCTCTGAGAGTACCTTTCTTTTTCTGAGTGATGTGTTTTAGACTCTCGTGTGTCAACTGTCAGCCATCTTTGCACACTTTACGACTCTTGCTGTCGTCTGTATTGTTTCATGCTAGTATTTGTCACACGCAATGGTTTTGATGACCAAGGTGGAGTGTGGGAGTGGGGTAGGGACTGGGTGATGTGGTACGGTGTGTGCTGTCGTCAGCAGCAACGCTGCTTTTAAAGCATAAACATTCCATGTCAGTAGCTGTCTTTGTCCAACCAATCTGGGTGGGCAGTATTTCATGGTCACTGTTAAACGTAGGAGAATTGGAGCCATGAGTTTATGCGTGTATGTGTGGTGTGTGTCTGTCTGTGTGTGTGAGTGAGTTTTTGCTTAGGAGCTGTATTCCCTTCTCTTCACCTCATCCGAAAGGCATTTGGAGCTTGTCCACACAGTGCAAGGGCAAACTCGTTAAATCTGCCATAATCTACAGGCCTGGTGGGCTGGTGGGTTGGTGGGCTGGTGGGTTGTGTAAGAGTGGTCTCAGCTTATAGCATCATCCTGCTTATGGTTTTATTTCAGCAAAAATCTCTCTGCAATGTAGAGGAGACCCGTAATGGCCACGCACCCCCTCTCCCCCCGGCCCCTACTGTAGTAAACATGACGGTCTTGTTGCATCATGGTGATGAGATGCATTGGAGTAGCCTGGCGCAGTAGATTGGGTGTTGTGTTGCGTACACTTTGATCTGTTCAGGTGCAGCAGTGACCATTGTAGGGAATGATAAGGAATGATGTGGAAAATGTTCAAATGAACTACATTGTTAAATGTATCTCTCTCTCTAATAATGTTGGTGATACAGAAATGTATCACCACAGGCTATGATTACAAGAAGTGTGATTCATCATCAAAGTTGTTTGATTAAAAATGCATATGAAGAGATAGCTGCTGTGAGCTGCACCTGCTTTATTTCTACCGGTTGGTTGGCGTCCTAGCTGTGCTGCTGAAATCAACTGAATGTGCCGATCAACAATTGTGTCTTTTCTCTGAGTGACTGTAATGAGAAGCGAGAGGGTTTAATCCTGTAGATCCTCCTTTTACAACACTGCTAATCCACAGATTCACTCAGTTCTCTCTGGACTAGGCTGGCATCCATGGATTCTGCCAGTTCTGGAGCCATGGGCTCTGACAGCTCCACTACAGATTGGGAACAAATGGATTATTGAAAGCTGTCTAGTCTCAGGAAAAGTATGGTGCTTCTTCTGTTTATGTCAAAAGGACCCCTTCTGTTTAGCTAGCTTTCTTTGCTGTAAAAATCTGCAGCCATGACACTCGCTCAAGTTAAACACGCTCAGCACAACAAATTCATGTGCATGAGGCTGACATTTGTTGCTTTGGTAATTTCATCTGTTAATGGACGGCCTGCAAAGCCTCTCTGAAAGCATATTCCTTAATTGTGTGTTGCTAGGCAACGGGGTTTTGGTCGTAATCACAGAAAGATTACCTTCTCGTTTAGGGAGCGGAGGAAAGGTTTCACTGGAGTGGGGACATTTGCATTTAATGGCACTTTCTTGAAAAAAGGGTGCTTGAGCTAATGCTGTAGCTCAGTTGGTAGAGCATGGCTCTTGCAATGTCAGGGTTGTGGGTTCAAATCAAATCCAATTTTATTTGTCACATACACATGGTTAGCAGATGTTAATGCAAGTGTAGCGAAATGCTTGTGCTTCTAGTTCTGACAATGCAGTAATAACCAACAAATAATCTAACCTCGCTGCTCTGCCTTCTTCACAACGCTGTCTGTGTGGGTGGACCAATTCAGTTTTTCCGTGATGTGTACGCCGAGGAACTTAAAACTTACTACCCTCTCCACTACTGTCCCGTCGATGTGGATAGGGGGGTGCTCCCTCTGCGTTTTCCTGAAGTCCACAATCATCTCCTTTGTTTTGTTGACGTTGAGTGTGAGGTTATTTTCCTGACACCACACTCCGACGGTCCTCACCACCTCCCTGTAGGCCGTCTCGTCGTTGTTGGTAATCAAGCCTACCACTGTAGTGTCATCCACAAACTTGATGATTGAGTTGGAGATGTGCATGGCCACGCAGTCGTGGGTGAACAGGGACTACAGGAGAGGGCTCAGAACGCACCCTTGTGGGGCCCCAGTGTTGAGGATCAGCGGGGTGGAGATGTTGTTACCTACCCTCACCACCTGGGGGCGGCCCATCAGGAAGTCCAGTACCCAGTTGCACAGGGCGGGGTCGAGTCCCAGGGTCTCGAGCTTGATGACAAGTTTGGAGGGTACTATGGTGTTAAATGCTGAGCTGTAGTCGATGAACAGCATTCTCATGTAGGTATTCCTCTTGTCCAGATGAGTTAGGGCAGTGTGCAGTGTGGTTGTGATTGCGTCGTCTGTGGACCTATTGGGGTGGTAAGCAAATTGGAGTGGGTCTAGGGTGTCAGGTAGGGTGGAGGTGATATGGTCCTTGACTAGTCTCTCAATGCACTTCATGATGACGGGAGTGAGTGCTACGGGGCGGTAGTCATTTAGCTCAGTTACCTTAGCTTTCTTGGGAACAGGAACAATGGTGGCCCTCTTGAAGCATGTGGGAACAGTAGACTGGGATAAGGATTGATTGAATATGTCCATAAACACAGCCAGCTGGTCTGCGCATGCTCTGAGGACGCGGCTGGGGATGCCGTCTGGGCCTGCAGCCTTGCGAGGGTTAACACGTTTAAATATCTTACTCACGTTGGCTGCAGTGAAAGAGAGTCCGCAGGTTTTGGTAGTGGGCCATGTCAGTGGCACTGTATTGTCCTCAAAGTGGGCAAAAAAGTTATTTAGTCTGTCTGGGAGAAAGACATCCTGGTCCGTGACAGGGCTGGTTTTCTTTTTGTAGTCCGTGATTGACTGTAGACCCTGCCACATACCTCTTGTGTCTGAGCTGTTGAATTGCGACTCTACTTTGTCTCTATACTGACGCTTAGCTTGTTTGATTGCCTAGCTTAGGGAATAGCGACACTGTTTGTATTCGGTCATGTTTCCGGTCAACTTGCCCTGGTTGAAAGCAGTGTTTCGCGCGAAATTCGTGCGAATGCTGCCATCAATCCACGGTCTCTGGTTTGGGAATGTTTTAATCGTTGCTGTGGGTATAACATTGTCAAAGCACTTTCTAATGAACTCGCTCACCGAATCAGCGTATTCGTCAATGTTGTTGCTGGAGGCAATGCGGAACATATCCCAATCCACGTGATCGAAGCAGTCTTGAAGTGTGAAATCAGATTGGTCGGACCAGCGTTGAACAAACCTGAGCGCGGGAGCTTCTTGTTTTAGTCTCTGTCTATAGGATGGAAGCAACAAAATGGAGGCGTGGTCAGCTTTTCCGAAAGGAGGGCGGGGGAGGGCCTTA
Source organism: Oncorhynchus masou masou (assembly GCF_036934945.1). NCBI lineage: Eukaryota > Metazoa > Chordata > Actinopteri > Salmoniformes > Salmonidae > Oncorhynchus > Oncorhynchus masou. Next base: position 54,442,007 of record NC_088234.1, read on the forward strand.
TATGCATCGCGGAAGTTAGAATAACAATGATCCAGGTTTTACCAGCCCTGGATGCGCAATCGATTTGCTGATAGAATTTAGGGAGACTTGTTTTCAGATTAGCCTTGTTAAAATCCCCAGCTACAATGAATGCAGCCTCAGGATATGTGGTTTCCAGTTTACATAGAGTCAAATAAAGTTTGGTCAGGGCCATCGATGTGTCTGCTTGGGGGGGTATATATACGGCTGTGATTATAATCGAAGAGAATTCCCTTGGTAGATAATGCGGTCGACATTTGATTGTGAGGAATTCTAAGTCAGGTGAACAGAAGGACTTGAGTTCCTGTATATTGTTGTGATCACACCACGTCTCGTTAATCAGAAGGCATACCGCCCCTCTTCTTACCAGAAAGATGCTTGTTTCTGTCGGCGCGATGCGTGAAGAAAACGGCTGGCTGCACCGACTCCAATAGAGTCCCTCGTGTGAGCCATGTTTCCGTGAAGCAAAGAACGTTACAGTCTCTGATGTCTCTCTGGAATGCTGCCCTTGCTCGGATTTCAGCAACCTTGTTGTCAAGAGACTGGACATTGGCGAGTAGTATGCTGGGCGCAATGTGACCATCTCTGGAGCCTGACCTGAAGACCACTTCGTTTGCCCATTTTACGACGTCGTTGTTTTGGGTCGCCGGCTGGCATCCAATCCGTTGTCCTGGGTGGACGGCAGAACACAGGATCCGCTTCGGCAAAGTCATATTCCTGGTCGTAATGATAGTGAGTTGACGTTGTTCTTATATTCAGTAGTTCCTCCCGACTGTATGTAATAAAACCTAAGATTTCCTGGGGTACCAATGTAAGCAATAACACGTAAAAAAAAAAATACTGCATAGTTTCCTAGGAACGCGAAGCCGGAAGTAGTCCCCCACGGGATTTGAACCAGTATTAAGAAAACTAGGAATATGAATACAGTCACTACTGTAAGTTGCTTTAGATAAGAGTATCTGCTAAGTGACTTAAATGTAAATAATTATGAGGTTTTAGTCACCTCATGAAATATGACCAAGGAGCAGTACTGTTGTGTGTCCTTTATGAGAGTGGGAGATTATATAATTTTGCATTGTAGAAATCATCAGGTTCAACAGTTATTTTGGTTGCATGGAGTATGTCTGAGTATAATTTCTGACATTTGACAACATGATATAGGGAATATCTCAACCATTTGACATATTCTGCTCAACCATCTTCATAATCCATAATTAGTAAGCCTACATAAATAATTAGATGTGATATGCCAATAGGCTCAATCAGTTCATTAGTATCACCCTTATTGAAGCAAGACATTTCCTTCCCATTAATAATGCCCTTAAATGATTTAGTTGCCAATATTTGGTGCTATGGGAAGTCCAATTGTGTAAAGGTCCATATATGGTCATTCCAGACATCACCCATCTTTATCATGCCCATATATGGCTGAGTGGCACCTCCTCTTCCTTAGTTCCTCCCTGGGAGTGCTTCCACTCAGATTCCACACAGTGTGATGCCAGTATTCGCGTGACAAACTAGACATTATGATCTGTGGTGCAGTTGATTCTCTAGATGGTAGATTATATTTTGAATTGAGTTCAGTATTTAGATCCACACACAGTGGTTCCAGTGAAGGATTAAGAATCATTGAGTCAGTGTGCATTAGGCTAGTACTGCATGGTGATGGAGGAGGGGCTTTGTAATGGCGTAGTCAACCATCAGTTAAGGATGGGGTTGCCTTGGTGATGAGATGAGGCTGTCAGCAGGGCCCACCCCCTGTCTGAGGTTAAAGCTCCAGGTGTAATCTTGGCTGGAGGTCAAAAGGGATGTTCTTTATCATGCCTTTCAGTGAGTCCTCCCGGGAGAGGTTGTGTGGTGGGTAAACTTTAGTTCCCATGATAGACAAGTCCCTGACTTTGCACTGTTTACATGGCCTTGGGTACATGGCAACATTAATACGTTCTAGATATTGTGTGCGTGTTGCGAATAACTTCAGACAGTCATGTCGAGTTGTGTCTTTTTGGAACCTACAGGTACAGCATTTCCTTGTAATGTGAAAGACTTATCCACCAGGGAGGTTTGTCCTTCAAACAGTAGAGCTGCATGCATTCTTGAGATAGACATGTATATTATTGAGTAAATGAGTGTATATGAGGAGGAAAAAGGGGTAATTGAAAGGTCAAAAGGGTGAGAAAGTAGAGTACTCCCAAGCATGTTTTTTTCTAAATTGTCACTAATGGTTAACTGGTAATATAAAGACAATCTCTCTATCTACTTTCTGTGGCTCTGCCACGCACCACGATTACACCTGCAAAGTGCAAACATTCTCTATCGCTCACCCTCTCTTTCGATTTGTCTGCAAAAATAAGGAACATGAATGCAACACAAGAAACATCAGAATGAGAGAAAAATGTTCCTTTATTGCTTCTCCGTACTCAGCTCTGCACATTCATTCATGACTGTGGTTGTGGTTTTGAGTTGTGCAGAGAGAGAGAGAGAGATTAGATGAGCTGAAATTCCCTTTATGCCATCTGTTAATGTGGCAATCAGTAGTTGAAACTATACAAAAGCGCCTTCCCCGCCATTGTTTGGGTAAAAAGCTGAGGGATGGGGCTGGAGAAATGTGACCACTCAAATTCGTAGAAAGAGCTATGGATGCAAGGACTGACCATCCATGGTATCAAAATAATAGTTGTAACCATGTTTACTTTGTTTATGAACATATAACAATCTTATATTTTGGTTCTGATGGGGCACGACAGTTGAACTAAGACATTTCTAAGTCATAATCCTTCAAGAATCAATGGGTACATATCATTAATTTATAAGTCCCAAAATGTATGGAGCAACTGCAGATTGTCCCTTTAAAGGGTGAGGACAGGAGGAAATGGGGAGGGAGGGGAGAATACTGTGCACACCCCATGGTTGGGTAATCCCATAGAATCTAATCTGATGGTCAACCTTTTAATTGAGCTATTTTGTAATATCATAATTTATTCCATAGTAATTTCAAATAACTATTTGACGAAGATGATCTATCGGAATTATACAGTATGGTTTGCTATCTGAGATGGTGTGAGGACAGCTGGGGACAGACGGTGTACGTGAGCTAGAGAGAGACTGAGGGGGAGAGAGAAAGAGTTAGAGTACGAAAATTAAAGGGGAATGAAATGAAAGAATGGGAACAATAAATTGGAAGCTGTATCTGACCTCATCCCTCCTCCCTGTCTTTCACACTCCCTCTCTTCTACCTCTCTTTTACTCTCTACCTCTCTGCCAAGCAGCAGGTCACATTTAATAATTCATCTAGAGAAAATGAAAACTTCATGGGTATTAAATTACTGAGCAGAAGTGGCTGCACTAACCTTATTTTCTCCAGATGAGAATATATGGAAATATAGAAGCTTTGCAGGAGAGAAATTCTCACTAATCTGGCAGGCTGTGTTTTACCAGGGGGAGGCCATCTTGGAAGGGGAATCTCATTGTCTGTGTGGCTGTACAGTAGTAGCTGTAAGGGAACAGCCCTTCAAGGTTAGGAGTCCTGCTCTTCACCTCGACATGTGTCCCTACTCTCTCTGTACCTATTCTCTCCTATTCTATCTGGTATTTTATGTTGCTTTCATGCCTTGAGGTATCTATCTGACAATAACGTGCCTAGATGTGATAGCTTTGTGAAGTTAGAATGTCTCGCTGTCAAGTCTTATCCAACTTCTAAACCTTACGAGAGGGATTTCACGTGTGATTCAATCAGTGCTGGAAAAAGTACCCACAAGTATAGATACCTTAATAGAAAGTTACTCCCTGTAAAAGTGAAAGTCACCAAGTAAAATACTACTTGAGTAAAAGTCTAAAAGTATTTGGTTCTAAATATACTTAAGAATCAAAAGTAAATGTAACTGCTAAAATATACTTAAGTACCAAAACTAAAAGTATGAATAATTTCAAATTCCTTATATTAAGCAAAGCAGATGGCATAATGTTCTTGTTTTTAAAATGTACGGAAAGCCAGGTGCACACTCCTACACTCAGACATCATTTACAAACGATGCATTTGTGTTTAGTGAGGGATAATGTAAAAAGTACATTATTTTCTTTAGGAATGTAGTAAAGTAAAAGTAGTCAAAAATATAAATAATAAAGTACAGATGCTCCAAAAAACGACTTAAGTAGTACTTTAAAGTATTTTTTACTTAAGTACTTTACACCACTTGATTCAATTCCGCACACACACCAGCGGCACATGACTACGTTAGCTCATTCCATAGGAGTCAGTGTCGTTCATCATGGCTCTGGCGAGACAACATCAGCACTAATAAACAAGCACTGCTACACCTCATTTAGCTTTTCCAGCTGTGTCTGTGTAAGTGTGTAAATTGTGTGTTCTGCTGTAACTCCATCCATGGTGTTGTGAGCTGACATCTCCCCAGAGAGCTTTCTGCCTTCAGCTGGAACAGAACCAAGCCCCAGCTGTGTGTGTGTGTGTGTGTGTGTGTGTGTGTGTGTGTGTGTGTGTGTGTGTGTGTGTGTGTGTGTGTGTGTGTGTGTGTGTGTGTGTGTGTGTGTGTGTGTGTGTGTGTGTGTGTGTGTGTGTGTGTGTGTTTGTAGGCACTGTACGGGAGGGCAGTATAAGGGTGCTTCTCTCGTGTTCTCTCTCTTTCTGCGTCTCTCTTTCTGTCTCTGTCCTCTCTCTCACTCTTTTTCTCTTTCGTTCTCTCTGTCTCTGTAACCAGACAGATGGCTAATGTCACATACAGAGGAGGAAAGGAGAGAGAGATGGAGAGAGTTCCAGATATCAGACACCTTCCCCCAGAGAGACAACATCTGGAGTCCACCTGCTGCTGTGCCGTCTTCCTCCTTCCCCCTCTCTCTCTCTCTCGCTCTCTTTCTCTCTCTATAGCCCTCACAAAACAGGCACGTTAACATCAGTTAGCCACAGTATGCAGAACGTCTTCTTCTAGGCTGACACAGTGGTGGATTTACACCGGGTTTGGTGAATGGAGTCATTTAAAACAAACGTCCTAATCAATCTGTCTTTGTCATTGATATGCGAGGCCTAGATGCAATTTCTAACATTGCAGTGGCAATCAATGGTTTTCCATTCTCTCCCACTGAAGTGGTGTTTGTGTGTGTTCCTAGAAGGTTGTGTTTGTTGTGGAATGATTTCTAATTGAAGGCAGACTTGTTAGAAATGCAGGTTAAGTCCTGTAGTAGGGCATTTTGTCTGTGACCCCCTAGCCGTAAAATGGCTTACACTTACTCCTTCAGACTACTAGCCCTAGATGTACACAAGCTGTTAGTACTGTGTTTGGGTTTAGAACAGCTCTGACCCTAAATTAGACTCAAATATCTTTTCCACTGTTACAGAGTGCGTGTGTTTGGGTAAAGGGGTGGGGGAGGGTGTGTGTGTGCGTTCAGCACCTCTCTGTTGTCCCATGCAGTGTGTACTCTACATTGTGTGTATTCTGGTAGCGGGAGCTCAGCTCTCTACTCGTTCTCTCTGACCTGGTTTTGACTAATTGATTTTGGCTGAGAGTTCATTAACCCTTCATTGCTCTTACTACCACCACCAATACCACTGTAGAAGGGGGGTCAGAAAAGAGTTTGTGTGTGTGGGTCGTTCCATCTGATTTCAATCACTTTTTGACCGCACCCCTTTCCATACATTTTGGCCCATGGTCGAAGTGGTCAGAAAGGGACAATTTGGGCCTAACTGCCAAAACATTTAGGAGATAGAGGTGCTAAAAGTTGACCCATTTGTAATACCCATCCTACAGTCAGACATCCATATCTTTATCAATGGAAAAAGATAAATGGTTCAGTTTGACAACATTGTAAAGCTTACAGACAGGGTTTTCAAACTATTTTATAATTTCTTTAAAAGTATATATTTTTTAACCTAAGGTAAATGATCAAAACATTTGTAAACTCAGATTTTGTATTCATTTTGCGTGTGTTGTAGCTTAGACTCTATTTTACATCATCTGAGGTAATTGTGTTGTGCCCGCCATCGGTTGAGATACAGCATTATCTTGAATACAGGGTGGGTGTCATTTCTATCATAGAAATATATTTCATAGAATGGAGAAATCCCTTCAGACCACTGCAATTTAGTGGGTACATCATAAACATTGAATTGACATTTTAACTTCCAGCTACTGCACAAATATGGCCACCGGTCTACCCAACAATGAATATCAACTTAAATGCAATAACAATTTATATTCCCATTCAATTAAACATTCTCTGATGCGTAGACCTCCAACCATCTTTGTGCTACCAGTTGAAAGTTGAAATGTCTATTATATTCAAATGTATGTACATTTATCAGCCAAAACATGATACCCACCCTGTATTCAAGAGCACGCTGTCTCAACTGATGGTGGGCACAACACAAACAACTATAGATCTGTCAATCTCATTGAAAGCGAGTCTAAGAATCAGGAGATCGTTTCTATGTGCGCTATTTCTATACTTCATGTTCTTATGTTTAGTTTTTTTGTCTTTTACTTTCGGTTTTGTACATCAGCTTCAAACAGCTGAAATTACAATATTTTTGGTTATAAAAGATATATTTCACAGCGGTACAACGATGGTACAACGATTTTCTACACTATACTTGCTTGTTTTATAACATAAACGGATATTAGGCAAACTATTAGAATTTTAGCAACCAGGAAGTGGTGGAGCATAGTGCACCTTTAAGGCTTTAAACCATTATAACTATTATTTGGAAATTCGAACGCTCTGCCTGGAAAGAGTTAACCACACAGCTAACCTCATGCTAACAGTACCTTAAATGAAGACTAAAAGAGCAAATTTTTGACTTTGCGGCTGTGGTAACTAATGACAACCCTTTCCAAGCACGAGTGCAGTTTACACAACCGGAAAATATCAGATTACGTTAATGCACAATATTTGGGAGTTTATGATTTTTTTCGAGCTCTTTTCTCTTTTGCTATATTCGTTGACAGTCTATCTCTAGTCATGGTTTTAAAAGTTTAGAAATCTCACAGTATTAACTTTGTGGTATCTTTCTTTTACGTCTGCTACGTTACTGCAGATATGGTAATCTGAACTATCCGATTGGCCAGTGGTAGGCCTATAGTGCACTTGATCTGCTCCCCTTGGGCCCACCGGGATGGCAGTTTGTACCTTCAGAAATATGGTTCAAAATGGGAACATGTTGCCAACCCAGCGTGCAGGGGAGCTGAATCGGGCGCACCTACCGCCAACAGGGTGCAAAGTTTATCGTTGTTTTTTACAGAAATGTTGCCGATCGACTAGGATTGCCTTGGAGATCGACCAGTCAATCACAATCAGCTGCTGGTAACCACTGCATTGCATGGTTGCAACATAGCGGTGAGTGGCGGCCTTACAGTCTTAGGTCTTATTATATTAAAAAATAAAGTAAAACACAAAATAAGGAACCATTTACCCCTTCAAACCTGGGTAATGAAACAAAAGTAAAACATGAGACTAGATATGCAAATATGGCCATCAAACCTCAATAAGACATTGTGGTTGCCACTTCACTTGGTCACACACCAGGGTTCTCATCCTAACTACATTCTCACTCTTTCCTCTCTCTCTTATCCCCCATTGTCTTTACCCTCAAGCCATATTTGTACCTCCTACCTGAACATCCTGTCTGTCAATCTCACCCGTTATACTTTTGGTAGCGAGTGATTGACAATAAAAATCTACTCAAGGCAAGTCACACCTTTTTTAAGTCTAAAGAGATACTTTGGGGTTTTGGGAATTAAGCCCTTATCTACTTCCCCAGAGTCAGATGAGCTTGTGGACACCATTTTTATGTTTGTGTGCAGTTTGATAGAAGTTGCTGACTAGCATTAGCGCAATGACTAAAAGTCTATGGGACTTCCAGTCATTGCGCTAACGCTAGTTAGTGTTGGCTCACAAACCCAGCTCTGACTTCCTTCATACTGGATGCAGAGACTTACAAATGTTGTCCACTATTTCATCTGACTCTGGGGAACTAGATAATGGGCTTATTTGCTAAAATCCCAAAGTATTCATTTAAGGCTTTAGACACACAATGGAGATTTTGTGTCCTAAAATGTAGTTAGTGATTTTTCAAGGAGATTGTCAGTCAAAAAACATACGATATGAGCTGTGCCGTGAACTTACTCATATAACATTCTATATAATGGGACCTCTGATACTGTACGTTGAGATTGCATTGTGTGTAACGCAGGTATCACGCGATAACTAAATAATTTGTTTAACTGAAGTTACACTTGAAGGTAAACATCATCACAATCATAAATCAAGAATGTTTACAACGTATATGTGTAAGAATATGTAACGACGACAACAATTCCAACTGTTTATAAATGATTGTCCTAATTTACCTTTATGGTGACTTTGAGGTTCTTATGTATCGTTAGGATTACACATTTAGTTTTGTTTGGGGCTGATGAAAAAGCAGATAGTTTGTGTATACTATGTGTGTCCTTTTGGAGCAGGTGTGTTTCTTGGAGCATTGCTATATTGCTAGGATATCAAGACAGCTGTGAGGTTAATATTATTTATTTTGTACCTTTTATTTAACCAGGGAAACCCCATTGAGACCAGGGTCTCATTTATAAGGGTACAGATAAAATGACACATCAATCTCTGAAGTGCAGTTCTCCTTCACCACATTCCTCATCAAAGTTCCGAACTGACAATTCGAGATCAGAGTCAAGCCTCAAAGTAACCCACAGGTCATTCCATGCGCTAGGGGCTCAATAACTAAAAGTAATCTTTCTGGACTCTGTGGAGACCCGCGGAACCTCTACAACCAGCCAGCGTTGAGAGCGAGTTTGACGGTGGCTGGATTTCCAATTAAGAAGTGAGGTGAGGTGAGGTAGTATGGGAGTGTCTAGAGAACTGCTTTATATACAAATAGCAGCCAATGTTGGGCCCTTCTGGCAGTCAGAGACTCCCAGCCAACAGAGCTATATAAAAGGCAATGATGTGTACAAAAATTGTCTCCAGTGATAAAATGCAGGGCTTTTTATAGGTTTGATAAGACTATTACAGCCTTTCAAATTCCAAGAGCGAATAGCTAGCGTTGCCATTGTAAAAAAATATATATAAATATGAATGATGTCTCCAGCCCCCCCCTCCACGGTTCCCCCCACCCTGAACCATCATTACAGGGTTGCAGCATAACAGTGAGTGGCAGCCTTACATATGGAATCTCTTAAGCAGAATATTTATTCTTAGATCTTAAAGGTATTTGAAAAATAACAATCGTTAAACATAAATATAAGGAACCATTTATCAGAACTTTCAACATAAGTTTTCAGAGTTGATGAGTATTGGTGGGTAATAAAGAAAAGGAAAACAGTAGGCTAAAGAAAACAGAAACTCAAGCCTAAACAGTCAAATAGGAAGGCTGTAGGAGCAATAACCCATGATCCATTATTCTCATTATTATTAGCAATTGTAACGGCTTTCATCGGGAGAAGAGGAATCGTCAGACCAAAATGCAGCGGGATACGTGTTCATCTTTATTATACGGAACTGGACACTGAATACAAAAATAACAAGGAAAACCTGAAACAGTCCTGCAAGGTGAAACAAACCCTAAACAGAAATACAACTACCCACAACTAAAAGTGGGAAAACAGGCTACCTAAGTATGGTTCCCAATCAGAGACAACGATAGACAGCTGGTCCCTGATTGAGAACCATACCCGGCCAAAACATAGAAATACAAAAACTTAGACATACAAACATAGAATGCCCACCCAAATCACACCCTGAACAAACAAAAATAGAAACATACAAAGCAATCTACGGTCAGGGCGTGACAGCAATAAGGTTTAAATGACCTTAAAACATGTTTAGGTCATTTTGTATAAAGTGTTTTTGTGCTCTCTGCTATGTAAACAATACAAAATAAAAGCACAGTACAAGAAACGCAGTCTAATGTTCACAATCGTGGCCTGTAGCCCAAGTCTTCCCTGGGAAATAAATTCAGTAGCGTAAAAGGAGGTGGACAGCCATAAAAACATGTTGTGTTTTTTTTTTAAGGAATTGTGCGGTAGCTCATATGGGACTGGCCATCTATCCTTGACGGTAGTACAATAAAAATATTAGGGGAATAGCTTTCAATTTATATTGCCACATTTAGCCCATATAGGGATGAAATACACTGTATCCACACAAGCAAGCAGCACCAGTCTGTATGACACTTAAAAATATTGCCCATTGTTAACTAATTGGCATGGTTTCATCATTGTATAGGAAATATAATAATAGCGAAGTCCAATTTTCAGCAATAATATCCAATTGAGGGGGTGTCCTTATCATTGGCTTATGCTGAGGACAGCACCATAGCCATAGGCAGGCTGCATGATTGGGCATGGATAGCATATCTCAGTATTGAGCCTGTCAAATTAGGGTTAGCCTAGATCTGTCGGATCGCCTCCTTGTGTGTTGGGCTTCATGTGCTTCTCAAAGAAGTCTTGAGCCTCCTTGGGAGTGGAAAACGTGGGTGTTGTATTCTAGAAGATCAAGATGAGTTTTGTCGGATGGATGAAGCCGTATCTCAGGTTTAGCTTGTGTAGCTGAGACCTCACCTAGCTGTAGGTCGCCCTCTGTGTCAGCAACTCGGCACTCAGATCTGGGTAGATGCTGAACCTCTTCTCGGCATAGGTCAGAGGCCCCGATTCTGCTGCGAGGCAAACAATTTGCTGCTTGACTACAAAACTGTGGATCCGTACAATCATACACCGGGATCCGTTGCAGTGCACAATGTTTATCAGTGACATGGGACCCATCTTATTATATACATCTTAATAAATAAGGCTACCACGCTGCATGGAAAGAATCTGACTGAAATTAGCACTGAAGTGTGAAGTGAGAGGTGTGAAAACTCTTGAGCCTAACAATGAAAGGAGAGGTTCACAGCCCCCCTCCCCCACTGCAGAGGCCTTTGATGCCTCCTTCATCTGTGCAGAGAAGATATCCTCCTCAGTATCCCCAAAATACAACAGCCACAGACCAGACAGACAGGGACTTGCCAACTACATTAGCTACCTAAGCTGAGATTTTCTACAAGGTATCTTCCTCACTTAAGATTCTCCCAAGTGGGTGTGACACCTATTCCCGTTGCCTGCTGCACTGCTGCTTGGAATCCACCTGGCGATCTGTTCACCGTCTGCCCTGACCTGTCTCCCCGTCTGGTACAGGTTCCCCCACCACACTCCCCCCTCTCTCCCGAGCTTTCGCTCGCCTCCAGCACACATGCATTGTTGGGGCGAGTGACTCTGAACTTAAAATGGCTAGCCCCAAGTTGTTATATTTTCTCTTGTGTTTTATGCTATTTGCCTTAAGACTCCTGCGTGCTTTGTTGACTGTGAACTTGTTTGTTTACCTAACCGTGGGACAGTCTGTTTGTTCCCACACTTGGGACTCTGGCTCTCTATTGGTTTCACAGACTCTTGGCTTCCCATTCTGTTCTAACCACCTATCGCCGGCTTTGTATTCATGTTACCTGATGAAATTGCTGTACAATGTGATCTTGTTGCCATCTAATGCACATTCAAATGTTGTAAATCAACACTGCAGAGCTCTCCCTGTCCTCTGCCATGCCCTGATTATAATACTGCTGATTTATACCTGGAAATGTGCATATACAACCTGGCTCATCTACAGTTGCTAGCCCCAATTCTGATTTGTGCTCTGATATCTGCTTCACTGATTTGTGCTCTCTTCCAAAGGTGGTGGAGTGGCAATCTTTACCAAGGAACACCTTCAGTGCTTGGTTGTCTCCACCAAGTCTGTCCCCACACAATTTGATTTGTTGGTTTTACACATTAAACTGTCAAATAACTATTTGTTGACTGTTGCTGCGCGTTATCGGCCATCATCAGCACCGGCCTGTACCCTAAATGCCCTAAGCTCTCTCCTGGGCCCTTAAACTAAGTCTGAATTTGCCCTTCTAGGTGACCTAAACTGGGACATGCTTAATCCACCTGACCAAGTCCTAAAGCAATGGGACTCTCTAAATCTTTCTCAGATTATTACCAATCCCACAAGGTATGACTCCAAACACCCACCTGATCCTGATAGGTATCAGTCTGGTGTTTTCTGTAATGACCTTAGTGATCACTATTTTTACAGCCTGTGTTCGTAATGGCTGCTCAGTGAAACGCTTGCTAAAAAAACTTTTATGCGCAAGCCTTCCTTCATGACCTGGCCTCTGTAAATTGGTATAGAATCAACTTGATCCACACTGTCGAATAAGCTTGGACCTTCCTTAAATGTACACATACATGTTATTCAATCATTGCACCCACACTGCTCACGTGCATCAGTGAGTGTCTGCGTAGCCAGGAACTAAAATATAGTTTGGTTGTATTTGTAACGCTCAATGCGCTGCAAGTTCTGCCTCTCCCATCTCCTCATTTGTTTTTAGAAGCATATACCCACATGGTTGATTGAAAGATGAACTGAGGTCCACACTCCAGTCGGTTGTGGTAATTTACCGTAAAGTTTGTTGCCAACCACCATATAAAGTTCGAAGAAGAACAAGCCTGAAGGAAAGAGGAGAGATTACTAGAAACAAACTCGGTTGACCGGTTATCTGTGGATTAATTGTCGGAGTAAATGTTTAATGCTTTTCGATCTGTCCCCAAATTAATATAATTGGTTCAGAGTTTGTTTTGATATTTCTACCCGTGTGTCCTTATCCCGTCTAGTGTGGGTGGACAAAATCAACTTGTGCGCATGTGGTCTGGTCAGCATGTTACTCCACCTCCAAGAATTCCATTTGGCAAATCACTCGGCACACACATACTCAGGCTGACTGGCTCTCGTTCAGGCGAATTAGAAATAAGTGCACTCAGGGTATCTGGAAGGCCAAAGTTACTTATTTTAAGGAGCAGTTCTCTCTCTGTGGGTCTAACCCCAATAGGTTCTGGAAAACAGTTAAAGACCTGGAGAATAAACCCTCCTCCTCACAGCTGCCCATGTCCCTTAATGTTGATGATGTGGTTGACAAGGAGCACATGGCTGAGCTCTATAATCACCACTTCATTAAGTCAGGATTCCTATTTGACTCTGCCATGCCCCCTTGTCCGTACAACATTTCCTTATCTCCCACCCCTTCTAAAGCGACTATATCCGATGCTCCTCCCTCTTTTTCCCCTGCCCCGCTACAAAGTTTCTCCCTGTAGGTAGTCACTGAGTCCAGGTGCTAAAGGAGCTCCTTAAAATTGACCCCCCCAAAAAACTCTGGGTCAGATGGTTTAGTCCCTCCTTTAAAGTTGCTCTCTCTGACCTTTTTACCCGGTCTCTCCTCTCTGGGGAGGTTCCCATTGCTTGGAAGGCAGCCACGGTGCGTCCTTTATTTAAAGGGTCAAGCTGATCCTAAATGTTGTAAGCCAATTTCTATTTTCCCCTGTTTATCAAAAGTGTTGGTAAAACTTGTCAATGATCAACTGACTGGCTTTCTTGATGTTTATAGTATTCTCTCGGGTATGCAGCCTGGTTTCCGCTCAGGTTATGGATGTGTTACTGCAACATTAAGGGTCCTAAATAATGTCACCATTGCCCTTGATTCTAAGCAATGTTGTGCTGCTATTTTTATTGACTTGGCCAAAGCTTATGATACAGGAGACCATTCCATTCCTGTGTATTGGTGTCTCTGAGGGGTCTTTGGCCTGGTTTGCTAACTACCTCTCTAAAAGAGTGCAGTGTATAAAGTCAGAACATCTGCTGTCTCAGCCATTGCCTGTCACCTAGGGAGTACCCCAAGGCTCGATCCTTGGCCTCACACTCTTTTCAATTTACATCAACAGCATAGCTCAAGCAGTAGGAAGCTCTCTCTTTCATTTATGTGCAGATGATACAGTCTTATACTCAGCTGGCCCCTCCTGGATTTTGGGTTAAAAATTCTACAACAAAGCTTTCTTAGTGTCCAACAAGCTTTCTCTGCCCTTAACCTTGTTCTGAACACCTCCAAAACCAACTTCATGTGGTTTTGTAAGGAGACTGCCCCTCTCCCCACTGGTGTGATTACTACCTCTGAGGGTTTAGAGCTTGAGGTAGTCACCTCATACAAGTACTTGGGAGTATGGCTAGACGTTACACTATCCTTCTCTCAGCACATATCAAGGATGCTCCTCATAGGACACATCACTCTATACTTCTATACTACTCTGTAACACTGGTCATCTCTGTATACCCGTCGTAAGATTCACTGGTTGATGCTTATTTATAAAAACCCTCTTAGGCTTCATTCCCCCCTATCTGCCAGTCATATTTGGTTAAAGGTCCCCAAAGCACACACATGCCTGGGTCGCTCGTCTTTTCAGTTCGCTGCAGCTAGCGACTGGAACGAGCTGCAAAAAAAACTACAACTAGACAGTTTTATCTCCATCTCTTCATTCAAAGACTCAATCATGGACACTTACTGACTGTTGTGGCTGTTTCGTGTGATATATTGTTGTCTCTACCATCTTGCCCTTTGTGCTGTTCTCTGTAACCCATAAATGTTTGTACCATGTTGTGCTGCTGCCATGAGGTGTTACTACCATGTTGTTGTCATGTTGTGTTGTTTTCATGTGTTGCTGCCATGCTATGTTGTTGTCTTAGGTCTCTCTCTTTATGTAGTGTTGTGGTGTCTCTTGTTGTCATGTGTGTTTTGTCCCAGCCCTCGTCCCCGCAGGAGGCCTTTTGCCTTCTGGTAGGCCGTCATTGTAAATAAGAATTTGTTCTTAACTGTCTTGCCTATTTAAATAAAGGTTAAAATTATAATGTTTTGAAACCTTGTCCTGCCCGCCCAAACAGTTCATAGAAAAGATTGCTCATGAAGGAAGTTAGGTTGCCCGCTTACACACTAGTTTCAAGTCGTGTGACCCGTACATTGAATTTATGGGAATGGTTTTTAAAAGATTCTGTTTTATTTTTTAGGAGGTTGATTTCCCCTTTTAGCTTCGTGTGCATTGTTTCCAGGTCATGGAGTCGTCCCTCTGTCACATTGACTCAACATTTTCCACATTAGTTGAGTTGGTATCCACTTGAGCAGTGCAAGAGATTTATTTACTGGTTTTAATTGCAAGACGAGGGCAGAGGTAATTTCCTCACAAATAATGTATCGAATAATAGTGGCCAAATCTTTCTGTTGTCAGGTTTTGAGAGCCGCAATTGTAACAGTATAACTTTAGACCGTCCCTTCGCCCATACCCGGGCGCAAACCAGGGACCCTCTGCACACATCAACAACTGTCACCCTCGAAGCGTCGTTACCCATCGCTCCACAAAAGCCGCGGCCCTTGCAGAGCAAGGGGAACTACTACTTCAAGGTCTCAGAGCAAGTGACGTCACCGATTGAAACGCTATTTAGTGCGCACCGCTAACTAAGCTAGCCGTTTCACTCACCCCCCTTTTGACCTTCCTCCTTTTTCCGCAGCAACCAGTGATCCGGGTCAATAGCATCAATGAAACAGTATAATTTTAGACCGTCCCCTCCCTCATACCCGGGACCCTCTGCACACATCAAACCGCTAACTAAGCTAGCCGTTTCACATCCATTACACAATGTTCCCGTAGGTGAATTGCTAGCTGCTGGAGTGAAATAGACCTGCTAGTTGTTCCTTGTAACACAGTGTTGACAATCATTTGAAAATAAGTCAGTTAATTCACAGTTGTTTTGCAAAAGAAAGCCACGAGACAGCCAGACCTTTCAATGCATACCACCGGAACTGGAAGAAAACAACAATTAAGAAATTATAAAATAGTTTGACCACACTGTTTGTAACGTTTTCAATTATATCAAGCTCAGTACAAAATAAATTGCAGTAGTCAAGTTTTCAAGATATTGAACTTTCAAGAAGCAAAGTGTCATGATGTATTCAAAACTTAACTGCTGAATTGCAAAATGATGTCTCCTCAGATGTTGATATTTGGTTGCGTTGACAACCAAACAGAATTCAACATCACTAAATATATTTACATTTTAAATCAACTCGAGCTTGAAACGCAATGCCTATAGACCAAATCAGAATGTTTATAAGCAAAACTGTTCTGGTAGTTCTGGGTTGCGCGCGTCAGGAATGCTGGATTCAAGAAATCATAGAAAACCATATGCAGACCACTATTGGACTAGCTAGATTATCAGGCCTCAATTTTTTACATTTGAGTCATTTAGCAGACACTCTTATCCAGAGCAACTTACAGTAGTGACTGCATACATACTGTTCCCCTGTACATATACAGTGCAAGTCAAAAGTTGGACACACCTACTCATTCAAAGGAGTTTATTTATTTTTTACTATTTTCTACACTGTAGAATAATAGTGAAGACATTAAAACTATGAAATGGCAAATATGGAATTATGTAGTAACCAAAAAAGTGTGAAACAAATCAAAATATATTTTATATTTGAGATTCTTCAAAGTAGCCACCCTTTGCCTTGATAACAGCTTTGCACACTCTTTGCGCACTCTTTTTTTTTGGTTACTACATAATTCCGTATGTGTTATTTCATAGTTGTGATATCTCACTATTATTCTACAATGTAGAAAATAGTAAAAATATAGAAAAACCCTTGAATGAGTATGTCTTGAGATGTTGCCACCCCCACCACCCCCCGTGCTTCACGGTTGGGATGGTGTTCTTCGGCTTGCAAGCCTCCCTCTTATTCCTCCAAAAATAGCTATGGTCATTATGTCCAACAGTTCTATTTTTATTTCATAAGACCAGAGGACATTTCTCAAAAAAGTATGATCTTTGTCCCCATGTGCAGTTGCAAACCGTAGTCTGTTTTTTGGGGGGGCAATTTTGTAGCAGTGGCTTCTTCCTTGCTGAGCTTCCTTTCAGGTTATGTCGATATACAGTGGGGGAAAAAAGTATTTAGTCAGCCACCAATTGTGTAAGTTCTCCCACTTAAAAAGATGAGGCCTGTAATTTTCATCATAGGTACACTTTATCTAAATACTTTATGTACCCTTTGTTGGCAATGACAGAGGTCAAACATTTCTGTAAGTCTTCACAAGGTTTTCACAACCTGTTGCTGGTATTTTGGCCCATTCCTCCATGCAGATCTCCTCTAGAGCAGTGATTTTTTTTTAGGGCTGTTGCTGGGCAACACGGACTTTCAACTCCCTCCGAAGATTTTCTATGGGGTTGAGATCTGGAGACTGGCTAGGCCACTCCAGGACCTTGAAATGCTTCTTACGAAGCCACTCCTTCGTTGCCCGGGCCGTGTGTTTGGGATCATTGTCATGCTGAAAGACCCAGCCACGTTTCATCTTCAATGCCTTGCAGATGGAAGGAGGTTTTCGCTCAATATCTCACGATACATGGCCCCATTCATTCTTTCCTTTACACGGATCAGTCGTCCTGGTCCCTTTGCAGAAAAACAGCCCCAAAGCATGATGTTTCCACCCCCATGCTTCACAGTAGGTATGGTGTTCTTTGGATGCAACTCAGCATTCTTTGTCCTCCAAACACGACGAGTTGAGTTTTTACCAAAAAGTTATATTTTGGTTTCATCTGACCATATGACATTCTCCCAATCTTCTTCTGGATCATCCAAATGCTCTCTAGCAAACTTCAGACAGGCCTGGACATGTACTGGCTTAAGCAGGGGGACACGTCTGACACTGCAGGATTTGAGTCCCTGGCGGCGTAGTGTGTTACTGATGGTAGGCTTTGTCACTTTGGTCCCAGCTCTCTGCAGGTCATTCACTAGGTCCCCCCGTGTGGTTCTGTGATTTTTGCTCACCGTTCTGGTGATCATTTCGACCCCACGGGGTGAGATCTTGTGTGGAGCCCCAGATCGAGGGAGATTATCAGTGGTCTTGTATGTCTTCCATTTCCTAATCATTTCTCCCACAGTTGATTTCTTCAAACTAAGCTGCTTACCTATTGCAGATTCAGTCTTCCCAGCCTGGTGTAGGTCTACAATTTTGTTTCTGGTGTACTTTGACAGCTCTTTGGTCTTGGCCATAGTGGAGTTTGGAGTTTGACTGTTTGAGGTTGTGGACAGGTGTCTTTTATACTGATAACAAGTTCAAACAGGTACCATTAATACAGGTAACGAGTGGAGGACAGAGGAGCCTCTTAAAGAAGAAGTTATAGGTCTGTGAGAGCCAGAAATCTTGCTTGTTTGTAGGTGACCAAATACTTATTTTCCACCATAATTTGCAAATAAATTCATTAAAAATCCTACAATGTGATTTTCTGAATTTTTTTTCTTCCCATTTTGTTGAAGTGTACCTATGATGAAAATTACAGGCGTCTCATCTTTTTAAGTGGGAGAACTTGCACAATTGGTGGCTGACTAAATACTTTTTTTCCCCACTGTGGGACTCATTTTACTGTGGATATAGATACTTTTGTGCCTGTTTCCTCGAGCATCTTCACAGGGTCCTTTGCTGTTGTTCTGGGATTGATTAGCACTTTTCGCACCAAAGTACATCCATCTCTAGGAGACAGACCTGAGCGGTATAACGGCTGCGTGGTCCCATGGTGTTTATACTTGCTTAGTATTGTTTGTACAGATGAACACGGTACCTTCAGGCATTTGGAAATTGTTCCCAAGGATGAACCAGACTTGTGGAGGTCTACAATTTTTTTCTGAGGACTTGGCTGATTTCTTTTGATTTTCCCATGATGTCAAGCAAAGAGGCACTGAGTTTGAAGGTAGGCCTTGAAATACATTCACAGGTACACCTCCAATTGACTCATGATGTAAGAAGCTTCTAAAGCCATGACATAATTTTTCTAGTATTTTCCAAGTTTTTAAAGGCACAGTCAACTTTGTGTATGTAAACCTTTGACCCACAGGAATTGTGACACAGTGAATTATAAGTGAAATAATCTGTCTGTAAACAATTGTTGGAAAAATGACTTGTGTCATGCACAAAGGGGATGTTCTAACCGACTTGCCAAAACTGTAGTTTGTTAACAAGAAATTTGAGGAGTGGTTGAAAAACGAGTTTTAATGACTTCAACCTAGGTGTATGTAAGCTTCTGACTTCAACTGTAGATGACCTGGAGCCAGTGGGTTTGGCGACAAATATGAAGCGAGGGCCAGCCAACGAGAGCATACAGGTGACAGTGGTGGGAAGTATATGGGGCTTTGGTGACAAAACAGTTGGCACTGTGATAGACTGCATCCAATTTGCTGAGTAGAGTGTTGGAGGCTATTTTATAAATGACATCGCCGAAGTCAAGGATCGGTAGGATAGTCAGTTTTACGAGGGTATGTTTGGCAGCATGAGTGAAATATGCTTTGTTGTGAAATAGGAAGCTGATTCTAGATTTAATTTTTGATTGGAGATGCTAAATGTGAGTCTGGATGGAGAGTTTACAGTCTAAACAGACACCTAAGTATTTGGTGTTGTCCACGTATTCTATGTCAGAACCTTCCAGAGTAGTGATGCTGGACGAGCGGGCAGGTATGGGCAGCGATCGGTTGAAGAGCATGCATTTAGTTTTACTTGCATTTCAGAGCAGTTTGAGGCCACGGAAGGCACTTTAGGATATGTCACATTAACCTCACATAGTGGCTCACTTTCACCATCTGACGGATATTTTTGAGATTGCAGAATGAAATAGCACTGTGACATTGACAATGGTTCATCTTATTGGAAAGTTGCTGCATTATGTGATTACTGATTTGTAATGCAGCCATGCAGAGAACCATGCACAGAATGCAACTTCTTCCACCCGGAAATGTGTTTGCTTGAGACATCAATAATAATTTGTTCTATTGTATTGTCTGTTTTTAGTTGAATTCTGTGTTGAATTGAAACAATAGCTGTTGATTACTTTGCAGATGCTATATGTGCCTAAAAAGCATCATTGGTGATATATGAGTAATAAAGTATATTTACATTTAATTTGCTCTGTTAAACCTACCCTTTAGAATGACTTCGAAGGCAACAGTGAATTTATTTAATTTGTAAGTAGAAGTCTCTCAACAGTCATTCTCACAGTAGCACATTGGTAAAAGCCAGTGACAAACATCATAACTTAGCTGGGATTGGTTAAAACCCTGGACTGGGGACCAAAAGGTAGCTGTAGATAGATACATTCTCCAGTAGGAGGTGCTGCTAAGCCCCCAAAATATTCTGATAGTAGACATAACATTGAGGATCTGATGATGTTTTAAAGGTAGAAATTCAACATATTGTATACAAGGTTTGTCTCTGTTAAAATTGGGTTACCATGATGGCACCCTTAAAACAACATTGATGACCTTTTTCAAATCCTGTGTATTTTTCCACGTAGATTCCACGTCACAATACATTGACAAATTATGTTTCAAACAACATTGATTCCACCAGTTTGTGCCCAGTGGGTTGTTTATGTTGTTTTATTATGACAAACTTGATGACACAAGCCACCAAACCATGCGAGGATGTGATCGTTAAGGGACAACATGCAGCTGATTGTAGGAAAGATACATTTCCTGGGAATATACTAGAAACACATGTCAGTAATTTCCCCAGGTTTTCCAGTTAATTGTGGACATAATGCTGTAGGAATCCTCAACTGCAATGTTATTCTTTTATAGTGTGTATTTTTGTTTATTTGCCCTTGTGTGACTGTCGGTGTTTTGACTTAATGTTGGCAGGTGATGTTGATATTGTACTTTTTTTTAGACATTAGGGGGACAATGCAAGTTTTAGAGAAAAACACGTCGTACGTGCACTTCACTGAATGGGTTTGAAAATAAATGGGATGTTTTGTTAAGAAAGGGGGAAGGGTGAAGAAGGAGAGAAATAACAGAGACTGAGTGTGAAAGGGAGGTAGAGGGGAAAAGGGGGCTGGCATTCTTAAAATGCTGTGAAAGCCAGATCCAAAATAATAAGACCGAGAGAAAGGGAGAGTGAGGGAAAGAGGAAGGGGGGGGGGGAGGAAATTGTGTGAGAGCAGAGGTAACGGAAGAGTGATTCGTCCACGCCAGGAGCGTCGCACCACTCGTTTTGACTAGCACTCATTTAGGGATTTTTTTTTCTCTTTTCATTTTTCTCTCTTTTTTTCCCTGCGTAGCTGGGGCTCTCTGGTTTGCTCACTTGTTTTCCCTGTCTTCTCTTTCTTCCTTTCTTTCTCGCTCTCGGCCTCACACAAAGGCTGGTGGAGAAAGCCTGCAATCTGTTTAAATAGCCCGGACGGAGCGTGCAGGAGGGAGGGAGGGATAGAGAGAAAGAGAAAGACAGAGAAAGAGAGAAGATATTTGCGATCGACGAGAGGAGAAGAGAGGCGATTGCTGGTGGATGCTGACTGGAAAAGAGCTGTTTATGCCCCGGAGATAAAAGACTATCTGACCAAGCTCACCCCCTGCCCTGACCCCCGTACAGCCCCTCTCGCCACCCTGCTCTGCCCCCCCGCCCCTACAGCCCCTCTCGCCCACCAGCCCGCTTTCAAGTATGGAACAGCTGGGAGTAAGGTGAAGAAGGGTGCTTCTGGACAACAAGCAGTGGATAGAGACTGAATAAGGAGAAAAGGAGGAGAGGGGGGAGAGAGGGAGGAAGGGATAGCCTACCCTCAGGACACACTGAGAATCCCCCCTGACTACTTTTTGTGTGTTCTGCCACTGCCATGTGCCTCTCTTGATCCGAAGAATGTGGAGACAGCATTTCCCAGGCAAGGAGCATGTTTCCTGTTGGTTGTTCTGCGAGTGTGTGCTTGCGTGTAGGTCAGAGTGTGTGTGTAGAGGGGGGTCTGTCAAGGCAATTGAACCTCAACGTGTCTGCAATGAAGTGTGTCATGAAAGAATGTGTGTGTGTGCATATGTCTCTACTTGGCTTGAAACCAGTGAACTGTGTAAATCCAAGGGGAAGGAAAGTGAGTGAGCAGAGAAGATGGAGGGGGGATGTATTGAGATTGAGGGATTGTTGGGAGGGAGGTCATTGATGAATGGTCATGCATGTGTCTTGCAGTCTGGAAGTAGTGTGAGTGAGTGATATCTGTATGTTCTTATACAGTGCTTATCTCCTTTGTAAACAGTATAGTTATTACCACAATAAATCCCTGAGAGCTTGTGTTTATATGGCAGGTTGTGTGTGTGTGTGTGTGCTTCCCTCCCTGTGGTGTACGGTCCCTTGATGGTTCCCTGTGTAAAGAAAGCCAGTGTGGTTGAATGGGAGCTGAAGTGTGCTGTCCACTAGTCGCCTGCTTTTGTCTCTGGCCCCAATTGTGCTCTAGAGAGCAAGTCTGGCTGAAGAAGCACAAAGGCTGCCATTTAGGAAGGACAGACATCTCTCTCTCATTCTCCCTCACTCTATCATGGTCTCGTTATCTCTCATTCCTTCTCCCTGTATTTTCTTTCTTTCTGCCCCCTCTCTCTCTTTTTTTTCCCTTAAAAAAAATGTAACCTTTATTTAACTAGGCAAGTCAGTTAAGAACACATTCTTATTTACAATGACGGTCTACTCCGGCCAAACCCAGACGACGCTGGGCCATTTGTGTGCCCCCTATGGGACTCCCAATCGCGGCCGGTTGTGATACAGCCTGGATTCGAACGTCTGTTAGTGACGCCTCTAGCACTGAGATGCATTGCCTTAGACCGCTGTGCCACTCTGGAGCTCTTGGCAGGGGAGTGGTTAGTTTAGTGGGGCTGGTAACAGGGCAGGGGCAGCAGGGTGGTGATAAGGGTGGGGAAGGATGGCAGGCAGAGGGAGGACAAGCAGGGGCTTTGTGTGTCTACAGGGGGGATAGGGTGTGCTGGGTGGTGAAGGGGGGCAGGGCGTCGTATGGTCGAGGGGGCCTGGAAGGGGAAAACCTGCCAACAAAAGAAGATTATATGGCCTCTGCCCTCTTGCTCTCTCTCTCTCTTGCTGTTGCTCACACACAAGCATGCACACAGTACCGTAGCTCATGTTCTGACACCGTGCTATGTGTGTGTGGGTGTGGGTGTGTGGGTGTGCCTGGGTGTGTGTTTTTGGCCCTCTCTGAGGCAATGCAGTGTTCCAGTGCTCTGGCTGAGCTCGCTGCTGTCTCACTGCCCATCCACATACTGTCTCTCTGCACCAGGACTCAAACTATGCTGCCGTTGGCTACTGACCAGCCATAGACATACTTTACTCATATTCAGGTTTCCTGGCATAAATTGATAGACGAAGTCATAACACATATTAACGCACCTCTCTTTGTCATTTTCTTAGTGGAGTCAGAACCTCTTTCTTTCTCGGTGTGCCAGTGTTGGAGGCCTGTTATTTTGAGTGAAGCTGTCTTATAATACCACTGGTTGCCAGATTGAGTCAGGAGAGTGAGACCCCCACTCTGAGCAGACCTGTAACCGTGGCCTCAGCTTGGGAGTTGCTAGGTAACAAGAACCAGCTGTTGGTCCTAAGCCATTGAGCCCTTCTTAGCTCTTCATCTACAGTAGGAAAGAGAGCAGTTTCTACAAAACCCCATTCTGAACTGGGCGACCGCACCGAGGCAGAGCCCTGACATCACCGCGCCGTGGAAAATCCTCCTCACTTCCTTTTGTTTTCTCAGTTTTATTGTTTAGTGGGTTGGTGACTAGAGGCCAGGGGGAGATATATTGCATTTGTCACACACACAATTGAGTCATTGGGCCTGTGGTTGGCCTGTGTTTGGTCACCTTACACTCTCCTCCAGGAGAGAGAGAAGGGGAGAAAGATGGGTGGTTTAGATTGAAAGAGACAGCTTTCCCTTTATCTGTTGTGGAAAATCGGCTCAGGGGTACAGAGGGAGTGCAACACTCCCTTATTTAGTCAAACTAGCTCACTGTTATATTAGGGAGTATGCTAAACTGTTTTGTTTCAGGACATTGTTACTGGAGCTCTGCAGCATGCAACATGTAAACAAAACGAAATCGGTAGGTGAGTGGGAGGCCCGGTGCCCAACTGAGCAAGAGGACAAGTACATTAGAGTGTCTAGTTTGAGAAACAGACGCCTCACAAGTCCTCAACTGGCAGCTTCATTAAATAGTACCCGCAAAACACCAGTCTCAACGTCAACAGTGAGGAGTCGATTCCAGGATGCTGGCCTTCTAGGCGTCTGTTTCTCAAACTAGACACTAATGTACTTGTCCTCTTGCTAAGTTGTGCACCGGGGCCTCCCACTCCTCTTTCTATTCTGGTTAGAACCAGTCTGTGTTGTTCTGTGAAGGGAGTAGTACACAGCGTTGTACGAGATCTTCAGTTTCTTGGTAATTTCACACATGAAATAGCCTTCATTTCTCAGAACAAGAAAAGACTGACGAGTTTCAGAAGAAAGTTATTTGTTTCTGGTCCTTTTGAGCCTGTAATCGAACCCACAAATGCTGATGCTTCAGATACTCAACCAGTCTAAAGAATGACTGGTTTTATTGCTTATTTAATCAGAACAACCGTTTTCAGCTGTGCTAACATAATTGCAAAAGGGTTTTCTAATGATCTCCCCTAAAATGATGAACTTGGATTAGCTGACACAACGTGCCATTGGAACACAGGAGTGATGGTTGCTGATAATGGGCCTCTGTAGATATTCCATATAAAATCGTCCGTTTCCTGCTACAGTAGTCATTTACAACATTAACAATGTCTACACTGTATTTCTGATACATTTTATGTTATTTTAATGGACAAGAAATGTGCATTCCTTTCAAAAACAAGGACATTTCTAAGTGACCCCAAACTTTTGAATGGTTGTGTATATATATTTGTTTTGTTCAAATGTATATGTGAGTGTGTGAGAGTTGGGCTATATGGAGGAGATTACTGAGTAGTTTGGTTCATCAGGCTGACCCCCAGTCTTCGCTTGGAGTTATTGAGGGTTGATGGTATTTTGGCAATGTGAAGATAAGAGTTCCAGAGTATGGTACCTCTATATCTGATAGAGAATTGACTATTGGAGATGTAGCGGTGGGGAAGGTGAAGGTTATCGCAGTGTCTTGTGTTATATAGATGGATTTCAGGATTAACCTGGAAGAATCCATTAAAGGGTTTAGGTCAACTGTCTGTGAGGTATGAGTATTTGTAGATCGAAGTGTATAATTGGCGTACACTAATGTCGTAAATAGACAAGATATTGAGTTTCTTAAACAAAGGTGCAGATGGAGCCAGGTAATTATAGGAGGTGGCTAGTCTTACAAATGTATTTTGTATGATGAGTACAATGTGTAGGTAGGAGGTGTTATATACTGATCCAGACAATATTACATGAAATTAAATATGGGTAAATTGAGCTATAGTATGGTGTTAAGAAGCAAGCTTGATGAACAAAACCACTAATATTTCTGATGAAGCCAGCAGATTTCATCACTTTGTATAGACAATTTGAATATGATCTTTCCAGGATATCTTTCCATCAATTAGAATTCTGAGGAATCTAGTGCATGTGACTAGTTCAATTTCATTCCCACCAATTGAGATTCTGGCTCTTTTTGTTGTTGTTGTTGCAATATTTCTTATTCTTACTAGTGAATAAAATAAAGTTGGATTTTTTAACATTTAAAGATATATATTTTTAAATCTGGAATCATTCAGCAAATTTGGCCATACCTTAGTTGGCATCATTAACCTCTTGAAACTCCCCATCCCGGCCATACCTTAGTTGGCATCATTAACCTCTTGAAACTCCCCATCCCGGATCCGCAAATAAAATGAAAATAATGCGCCTGCTCTAAAGCTTAGCCTTTTCTTAACAACACTGTCATCTCAGATTTTCAAAATATGCTTTTGAACCATAGCTATTCACTAATTTGTGTAAGAGTATGCTAAGCTAGCTTAGCATTTTGAGTAGCATTTAGCACACAACATTTTCACAAAAACCAGATAACCAAATAAATAAAATAATTTACCTTTGAAGAGCTTCGGATGTTTTCAATGAGGAGACTCTCAGTTACATAGCAAATGTTCAGTTTTTCCTGAAAGCATCTTTGTGTAGGAGAAATCGCTCCGTTTTGTACATCACATTTGGCTACCGAAACGAACCGAAAATTCAGTCACCAACAACGTCAAACTTTTTCCGAATTAACTCCATAATATCGACCGAAACATGGCAAACGTTGTTTGGAATCAATCCTCAAGGTGTTTTTTCACATATCTCTTCATTGATATATCGTTCGTGGAAGCCTGCTTTCTTCTCTGAATTCCATGGAAAAATACTTGCAGCTGAGGTTTGCGCACCAATTTCGGCGCAGGACAGCAGGCGGACACCTGGTAAATGTGGTCTCTTATGGTCAATCTTCCAATGATATGCCTACAAATACGTCACAATGCTGCAGACACCTTGGGGAAACGACAGAAAGGGCAGACTCATTCCTCTTGCATTCACAGCCATATAAGGAGACAATGGAAAACGGAGCCTCAAAAATCCTGCTCATTTCCTGGATGCCGTTTCATCTTGGTTTTGCCTGTAGCTCACGTTCTAGGGCACGCACAGAGAATATCTTTGCAGTTCTGGAAACGTCAGAGTGTTTTCTTTCCAAAGCTACCAATTATATGCATAGTCGAGCATCTTTTTGTGACAAAATATTGCGCTTAAAACGGGCACGTCTTTTTATCCAAAAATGATATAGCGCCCCCAGAGTTTCAAGAGGTTTTTAATTACTGAATCAAAATGATTGTGTGATGATAAAATCAAATTGGTGTCATCAGCAAAGAGAATGGGAAGTACAGTAGAAGACACAGCAGCAAGGTCATTGATATAGATTAGGACTAACAAAGGTACAATTATTGAACCCTGTGGGACGCCACAGGATATCTTGGCTCTGGGAGATGCACAGCCGTTTGCATGAACAAATTGTTCTCTAGCATAAACATAACTATATAGTCAATTATAATCATGAAGACTGTAATAATGTCATTTAGAAAGTAATATTTATTGATCAACCATGTCAAATGCTTTGGATGAATCTAAAAAGATGCCAAGAGCTTATTCATTTTTGTTACAATTAACTCCATTTCCTAGATTACATCAGAAGGATCAAACTGAAGCAGAGAAGGGTAGTGTCCTTTAATGTAATCCAATGAAATATAACTCAAGTTCCAAGAAAAAGTGAGGGGTAGTTGAGGGATCGTTTCTGAATTGTTTTGCTCTATTTAGGAAATGGTTCTCCTCTAAATCTGTGACTCACCCTCTGGCAGCAGAGAATAGGAACTGTCTGATCAGACATCCAAATGGGAACTAGACACTCTATCGTATTATCTGAAGGAAAGGCTCATTTCTACGAAGGAATTTAGAGGCGGCCTTTATATTTCAGTTGTCAGAATCCAAAAAAGGATTTTAGTGGCAGAACATCTGGGTTTCATCTGTGGGTGGATGCTAATGTCTCTCTGCAAGCTTCTTTCATACTTCAAGAAAGCATCTAGATCGCGGCTGTAGTTGGCCAGGTGTCTAACTCATCCAATGAGAAGTATCACAACAGCCCTGCATGGTGGTGACACACTTCCTTCCTTGAGTCTCAGAGCAATGTGATCTATTGGTTGTGTTAGTGTTCTTTGATAGACCATAAGCTAAATACGAAGCATCTTCTGTGTTTACGTAGCTCAGTGTAATAATCGATTCTCTATTAACTATGAAGTGTATCATTGTATCAAATTGGTGGCTTCAAATGGTACAGTGGCATCTTTATCCATTAAAACAAAGGGCTCATTTTCCCCCTTAAGATGAGGCTAGTATTTTGTCTAGTGTGGATTTTCTCCACCCTGTTTTGGCTAGTGACTACCCCTGCACTGGTTTCCAATGACACAGGCTTTGGGTGGGGCTCATGCTAGCCTGCCAAACACCCATAGTGGTGCTAAACAGACCAGAGCCTTTAGTACAGAGAAGAGTGGGTCGTTCCACCTCAAAAAGCACTAGAAAGAGGATTTAGTCACCCACCAACTCAAATTGTTCTGAAATCGTTTCTGTAGTTGGAAACATAAGATTAGCATTCCTGAAACATTATTGTATTGACACATAATTTGATCTCTAAGAAATTAAGCATTTTTTTGTTTGTTTTTGTATTTTACCCCCTTTTTCTCCCCAATTTCGTGATATCCAATTGCGATCCAATTACGATCTTGTCTCATCGCTGCAACTCACCAATGGGCTTGGGAGAGGCGAAGGTCAAGTCATGCGTCCTCCGAAACAGGACCCACCAAACCACGCTTCTTAACACCTGCCCGCTTAACCCGGAAACCAGCCGCAGCAATGTGTTGGAGGAAACACTCTACAACTGGTGACACGAGTCAGCATGCATGTGCCCAGCCCGCCACAAGGAGTCACTAGAGCGCGATGGGACAAGGATATCCCGGCCGGCCAAACCCTCCCCTAACCCAGACGACGCTAGGCCAATTGTGCGCCGCCTCATAGGTCTCCCGGCCCCAGCCGGGCATCGAACCCGGGTCTGTAGTAACACCTCTAGTGCATAATGCGGGGCGCTAATCGGGAGGCAGCCATTTTAATTTATAGGATTCATATAATATTCAATAAATATAGTAATTAACATCCATTTTGGCAAACACTTTTTTCGAATTATGAGTTACACGTGAGGAATCCAAATATATTGTGAAAAGCCCCCCACGGACCCCTCACACTCCACGCCAGTCCCACCCCAACCATGGCTATATAGCAGGGTTCCCAACTGGATTTGGCCCACGGTTGTTTTATTTGGCCCCTCCAAGTTTTCTGAGCAATGGAATGTTTATTGTTGGATGTAAAAGACTGTAAAAAAAACAGGAAATTAGCTTTTGGAAATCTGTTCCCAAGTATTCCCACGCATAATAGAGAGATATGTGATTGTATACAAATGTAAGCAAGGTTTGAATTTTTTTGATTTTTTTTGGTCAAATATTATATCGGTTTAGGCTTCTTGCAGTCACATTTGCAGACTACAAATGATTTGTAATTTTGTTCCAGCCCCCCAACCATCTGCTCAATAAAAAATCTAGTTGATGATCACTGATATATACCGTAGTATCAGTTATGTAAGTAGTATGGAGCTGCGGCTCGGAGTATTGCATCTTAATCCTATATAATGTATTCTCAGTGAATTTGGTTGATGTCATACCTTGTCCATAAACAGGAACAGCATAATCTAGTGGTCAAAACATGGTAATATCAGGATGTGGGATGGAATATAAACCAAACAACTTCAGTGACTAATTTCTCTGAACAGGAAAACAAAAACATCACCAAATTTACTGAGTTGACATACAACATACATACAACAATATTCCAAGTAGCAGCTCCATACTACTTGTCAGACATAGAAAACGGATACTGTATACTTGTTGATGGGGGTGGGATTGGCGTGGGGTGTGAACAGTCCGTGGGTGGTTTTTGACCATTTCGTTGGATTCCTCATGTCTTACTCATTGTTAGAAAAAAGTTGGGTCCAGACTTGAACACAATTGAGCATCTTTGGAGAGACCTCAAAATAGCTGTGCAGCAACGCTCCCCATCCAACCTGACAGAGCTTGAGAGGATCTGCAGAGAAGAATGGGAGAAACTCCCCAAATACAGGTGTGCCAAGCTTGTAGCGTCATACCCAAGAAGACTCAAGGCTGTAATCGCTGCCAAAGGTCGACTAACCGGTGCCTCCACACATTGACTCTGTACCGGTACCCCTTGTATATAGCCTCGCTATTGTTATTTTACTGTTGCTCTTTAATTATTTGTTACTTTTCTTTCTTTTTTTGTTGGTATTTTTCTTACCTGCGTTGTTGGTTAAGGGCTTTTAAGTAAGCTTTTCACTGTAAGGTTCACCTGTTATATTCGGCGCATGTGACAAATAACATTTGATTTGATTAGTAGCCTATATAAGTGCTGATTTAGGACCACAAGTGGGTTTAATTGGACACACAACTGGAACTTCATGGTTGGTTCCCAAAACACACAGTGGCGGAGGAAAAATATCAGGAACCACAACAAGGAACTTCACTGGTTGGCCTGACACGGCCTTGCAGCGGTCCTTGGGGATGTTAGCTGGCACAAATGTAGATCTCATGAGCTAGTTTTCATTTCAGTGATCTTCAAGGAAGAGAGTCAGACCCTGTCTGTTAGCAAATTGGTTGAGGATCGCTGCTTGGGTAGCTAACACAAGTCTTGGTGTCTCCAGCAATGTTACTTATCACGTGAGTGTGGTTCACAGAGCCACCTCGGTTACATAAGCACTGGTCCTGGACCAGCTGTGGTGATGAGATCTCAGAGGACATGTCAGTTCAGTAAGGATGAGGGATCCCATGGGGAAGATGGTTAGTCAACAAGACAGGCTAGACTGGATAAATCTACTCTAACTGTGTGTGTGTGTGTGTGTGTGTGTGTGTGTGTGTGTGTGTGTGTGTGTGTGTGTGTGTGTGTGTGTGTGTGTGTGTGTGTGTGTGTGTGGGTGGTTTTGTGCACGTGGGTGTGAGCATATCTGTTAATCTCCACTATTTTCAGATTATCCAGAACATGTATGCATACATTAGCATTTTATTATGTCGTTGAGAACCTTCTGGAACCGTATGGAGTTGTAGCACATTTGACATGATGTGACTTGCATTTGACTTTACAGGAGGCTGCTGAGGGGAGGACAGCTAATAATAATGGCTGGAATGGAATGGGAACCATGTGTTTGATGTGTTTGATACCATTCCATGTATTCCGTTATAGCTTTTACAATGAGCCCGTACTCCCCAATTAAGGTGCCACCAGCCCCCTGTGGTTGACTTGCCTCATGTCATTTTCTCCCAGGCAGCTTTAAAGGGATACTCTGGGATTTTATCTTCTTCCCCGGAGTCAGATGAACGTGTGGACACCATTTTTATGTCTCTGTGTGCACTTAGAAGGAAGTTGCTCACTAGCGCTAGCACAATTGCTAACTAGCGTTAGCACAATGACTGAAAGTCTATGGATATCTGCTAGCATGTTAGTAGATGCCCATAGACTTCCAATCATTGCGCTAATGCTATTTAGCATTGGGTCACAAAACTCCCTCTTAACTTTCTTCATACTGGACAGAGACTAAAAGATGGTATCCATGAGTTCCTCTGACTCTGAGGAAGTAGATAAAGGGCCTCATTGCCAAAATCCCAAAGTATCCCTTTAAGAAGCTCTTCAGAATTACTGACCAGGTATTAGGTCCTCATTAAGCTCTCATTAGTAGCTAATTAGCCAGCAATGTATCATGTATTTAGCAGAGCTTCTTGTTCTGACTTATTAGGGTGCTGAAAGTCTATTAGCCACAAGGAAATAATTAATCATCAGTATTTTGACCCACTTCCGACTGTTGTCAGTATTTCGCTTGCCTCTAAACTCTGTGTGAGTGTGACCCTCTGCTCTCAGCTAATAGGGTATTTGAAGGAGGTTGTGCTCACCAATTCTGTGCTATGTTAATGGGGTCTGCAGGAGTGTAAGGAGATTCAGGCGTGTGTCTGTGGAACAGTATTTTACTTCAGAGCGCCCTGCACACAGTCGGGCTAGTGCCAAACTTGAAGTCTTCCTGACTTCGGAGTCTGGCAAGGCTGCTTGGTGTTGTAGGCAGGATGCGTCGATAATGAAGGTGGCTCTTCAGTGTCTTTCTCACTCAAGAACCCACATAGACAACCACACATAGCCCATGAAAGCTGCCCCCTTCCAATACAACTGTTAGATTTTCCAATCCAGATCTCAAACCACCCAGGAAAGAAAAAAAAAACATTTAAGAGAACCAATCACAGCTCAGCCAATTTCTGTGCGAATAATGCATTTATGGTGGAGCCATAGCCAGACCAGTGTTTCACAGCGCTCGTTCGCCGGGTACCACGGGAGTCGCGTCAGCCAGACTACCATGCACAGTCCCATGGAGAGGAAGTGTACCACGGGAGTCACGTCAGCCTGACTACCATGCACAGTCCCATGGAGAGGAAGTGTACCACGGGAGTCATGTCAGCCAGACTACCATGCACAGTCCCATGGAGAGGAAGTGTACCACGGGAGTCACGTCAGCCAGACTACCATGCACAGTCCCATGGAGAGGAAGTGAACTGTGCAATAAATAGCTATAGACCTCCATCCTTCCAGGGATATTGAATCTATAGGTACCCTATTCACACAATTGTAAAGAGCTATGTTGTCATGGCAATTTCCTTCCTCTGTGCTTCGTCATGTAAAAGGCTGTGAGAGTTGACTGACACTGTGTGAGAGGCACAGAGACACGTACCCATGATAATAATACACAAAGTATCTACAGTGCAATCGGAAAGTTTTCAGACCCCTTCCCCTTTTCCACATTTTGTTACATTACAGCCTTATAAAATGGATTAAATAAAAACATGTCCTCATCAATCTACACACAATACCCCATACAGACAAAGTGAAACATGTTTTTAGAAATGTTTACAAATTTATTAAACATGAAAAACAACTTATTTACATACGCCCACTGGCAAAAGGCACCTAAAGGACTCTCAGACCATGAGAGACAAGATTCTCTGGTCTGATGAAACCAAGATTGAACTCTTTGGCCTGAATCTCAAGCATCACGTCTGGAGGAAACCTGGCACACAGCCAAGCAGGAGGGGCTTCGGGACAAGTCTCTGAATGTCCTTGAGTGGCTAAGTCAGAGCCCGGACTTGAACCTAATCGAACATCTCTGGAGAGTCCTGAAAATAGCTGTGCAGCGACGCTCCCCATCCAACCTGATGGAGCTTGAGAGGATCTGCAGAGAAGAATGGGAGAAACTCCCCAAATATTGGTGTGCCGAGTTTCTAGCGTCATACCCAAGAAGACTTGACGCTGTAATCGCTGTCAAAGGTGCTTCAACAAAGTACTGAGTAAAGGGTCTGAATACTTACGTAAATGTGAGCCACAAGAGCATTAGCGCTGAAGTTGGGCAATTAGGCCTTGCTCACAGTGTGTAGATTGACGAGGAAAACAATTAATTGAATCAAGTTTAGATTAAGGCTGTAACATAACAAAATGTGGAAACAAGGAAGGGGTCTGAATGCTTTCTGAATGCACTGTATGTCCTAGCCATCCCTCACATCTCCACACTCACAGGGCTCAGTGGTGACCTCCCAAAGACTGGCTGTCTTTCACAGCTGTGACATTATACAGGAAGTCTATTAGGTGCTCTCTTTAGGTTGAACTGTATGAAAAAAAAAATAATAATTCAGTGCTTGCGTCACGTTATGATTTCAACCTCCCTGGTTACCACCAAGACGGAATTCATACATTTCTTATGCTGGATACAATTTAGGATGCTGTGGTTAGCTGGTTATTGTTATTAGGGAAAACTCATGAGGAACCAAGTGGTGT